>NC_084524.1:5424824-5724824 GCF_024500385.1 Phyllopteryx taeniolatus | reverse complement strand
CGGAGTAGCAACAACAACTGCAGGTTCAAACACAACAGAAGGCTCAACGACAACCATAGTAGCAACAACAACCAAAGGGGCAACAACAACAGGCGAAACAGTAGTAAACGTAACCACTCTATCAACGACATCCACAACTACAGCAACAACTACCACCACTACCTTTGCACCCCCACCGGTTGTTGTTGTTGTTGTTGTTGTTGTAGCAGTATTGTTGGAACCATACGAACCAGAACTGGCAAACCCCAGCAGTCCACAATTCATTGTTCTCGCTGAAAGAATCTTCGTAGTGGTGAGTACAATGTTTGTTTGGTGTTTCATTGTTTAGTGTAACTGGAGCTAACAATTGTGTTCTCGCCACAGTACGACGCCATATACAGAAGGAGGTACAGAACCTACAGCCGCTGTATCGTCAGAAGCTTCAGGTAACATCACCTGGAATCGATGCAGATGTCATCACGTAACAATGTTAAGTCATACATCGCTATCGTAGGCCTGCAGCAGTCCAGACGCGAATGGACAACGTTGAGGCGGAAGTGGACATTGAGTTCGACAACAACTCCACCACGACAGGAGAAACAATTCCCAGTGCAGACGCCGTGGCCACTACGTTACAAGAGGAAGTGTCCAACCCCAACAGCACCTTCAACCTCACCATTGACAAAGATTCCATAGAAGCCAATGGTAAGCTACCATTCATCCCATCCAGATCTACTTCTGAATTCATCCACTAAATGGCCCCAATTGATATTTACAGAGAAAAACACGACAACCGTCACACCGATGACAAGCACTGCCACTGCCGAGGCACTCACAACAATAACTCTAGAAGCAACAACAACTGGCGAAACAGTAGTAAACGTAACCACTCTATCAACGACATCCACAACTACAGCAACAACTACCACCACTACCTTTGCACCCCCACTGGTTGTTGTTGTTCTTGTAGCAGTAGTGTTGGAACCATATGTACAAGAACTGGCAAACCCCAGCAGTCCACAATTCATTGTTCTCGCTGATAGAATCTTCGTAGTGGTGAGTACAATGTTGGTTTGGTGTTTCATTGTTTAGTGTAACTGGAGCTAACAATTGTGTTCTCGCCACAGTACGACGCCATATACAGAAGGAGGTACAGAGCCTACAGCCGCTGTATCCCCAGAGGCTTCAGGTAACATCGTCTTCGAACCACTGCGGATGTTGTCACGAAACAATCTCAGTAATATGTTGCTAACGCAGGCCTGCAGCAGACCCGACGCGAATGGAAAACATTGAGGCTGAAGTGGACATCGAGTTTGACAACACCACCACGCCAGGAGAAACAATTCCCAGCGCAGAGGCCGTGGCCACTACGTTACAAGAGGAAGTGTCCAACCCCAACAACGCCTTCAACCTCCCCATTGACCCACAGTCCATAACAGCCTTTGGTAAGCTACGATACGTCCCGTCCACATCCACTTCTGAATTCGTCTGCTAAATGTCCCCCGATTGATGTTTTCAGTGAAAAACACGACAACCGTTGCACCGACCACCGCTGAGGCGCTTACAACGCGCCGGGTGACGTTCCGATCGGCGGGAGAGGAGTTCACCACAGACTTGTTAAATTCATTTTCCGCAGCATTTATCAATCGAGCCTCCACGATCAAGACAACGGTAAATAAATCTTTTTAAACCAAACGATTAACACCCTGTAAGTTTTATAATGTAACCAATATATATATATATATATATATATATATATATATATATATATATATAATATTTTTTTCAAAATGCTGTAAAACGCCGACACTTCTCTCATAAAATGCCAACATTTGTCTCGTATTTCACTATTGTGGTAACACTTCGTCTTTAAATGTACCAAATTTTGAAAATTTTCTTGGATTTTCATGTAAAATCCGCCATTTTTCTTGGAAAATGACACTGTCCATCTCGTAGTATTTCACCACAGTAGTGGTAACATTACGACTTTAATTGTGCAAAAGTATGATGACGCTCATACCCGTCCAGATATTTTCCTTTAAAATGCTGACATTTCTCTTGTGGAATTACAGTTTGACTTGTAATACAGTATTTCACCAATGTCATACTATTATATCTTTAAATGTGCCAGATTAAAAAATATATCATAAAATACCAACATTTGTCTCGTATTTCATCATAGTAGTAACATTACAAGTTGGAAATTTGAAAAATTACACTTGTATTTTGAAATTAAAACATTTGTTACTTGCTCACATTTAAAAAAAAAATAACATTAGTTCATCAGTTTTCATAGTAATGCAACATTAAATGGGCAAAATGACCAAACTTATCTTGAAAAATGCTAACATTCCATCTCGTATTTCACCAGTGTGGTGACATTACTACTTCCATTGCAACAAATTACATTTTTCTTGTGAAATGACAAACATTCGTCTCATATTTCACACGAACTGTGGTAACTCTTGTACAAAGTCATAAAAAAATGTACATTTTTCTATTTTTTTAAATTGTGAAATGCCAATACTCCTTTTCTTTTAAAACGCCAACATTTGCCCCGTCGTATTTCATCAGAGTTTTAGTTGTGTTACGACTTTATTCTTTGCTTGTATTTCCGCAGCTTGAACCTTTCTACCAAATCACATTCACTTCATTCCGCACCTTGACCGTGGTTTCGTTCAGGTCAGTTGTCGTTTAAGTCACGTTGAGAATGACGATAATAATAACATGAATACAAGGTGTAAAATTGTTTCCCCCCCCCCCCCATTTGGCAGTAATGGCTCCATCCTTAACAACATGGACCTGACGTTCGTGTCCAGCACCGTTCCCAACAATAGGGCCATCGCGAGCGTTTTGGTGAACGTCGCGCCCAACATCACGGCCTTCAACGTGGACATCTCGTTCATTTTTGTGGACGGCGCGCGTAAGTTATTTAAAAAGTGTCCCATTTCCAGTTGGGGTTAATTCAATAAATGACTTTACTTACATTTACTTTATTTTAATTTCTTTTTTCTAGAAGTTTCAAGTGGAGCGAGCCACAAAACAAAACTCATCAGCGCATCCTGCCTGGTACTGTTGTCATGGTTACTGGCAAACCAGCAATAATTCTGCTTTTTTCATGTCTGCATCTGAGGATAAATAAGCCAATATATGACATGTACTGTTTTTTTAATATCATGACTAGCAGAAGCGCATGTGGTAACATTACGACTTTAATTGTACAAAATTACGACATTAACCTTCTAAAATGCCAACATTAGCTTTGTAAAATGATAACAATTCATCTTGTAGTATTTCACTTTTGTGGCAGAAACAAGACTGTGCATAATTTCGATTTTCTTTTGTCAAAAAACAATTAAAAATTTAAAAACATTTGTCTCGTATTTCACCAGTCTGGTAGCTTTGCGACTTTTTAAAGTGGCAAATTATGAAATTTTCTTGTAAAATCCCAACATTTGTCTCACATTTCAACAGTCTGGTAGCATTACGACTTTAAATGTGAAAATTATGACATTTTTCTCTTACAATGACACCCCCCCCACACCCCCACTTGTTAAATACCAACATTTAACTTGTACTGTGCTATATTATTAAATTTTCCTTGTCAGCAGGCTGGTAGCATTACAACATGAAATGCGCCAAATTCAGGATGTTTTCTTGTCAAATAACATTCTTTTCATAGGCTACGGTGGAATTGTGGTAACGTAACTATTAAAATATGATGACCGCACTGTCCTAAAATGGGCAACATTTTATCCTAAAATAGCATCACAGTTCTTATAAAATGACAACAGTGTACATAGATGGCTAAAACCTCTTTGATGCATTAACACCTTTACAAACTGTTAAATTATTACATTGTACTTGTATTGTTTTGATGACAATAAAACAACATTGCATTCAAGCACCTGTGTTATTTCCTTGTTACATTCCACCCACACGCAGTTGATATATACAAACCGATTGTTTTAGAAACACCTAAGCCGGCGGATTGCTAGTGAACCGGTATAACTTGTGGAAAACAAAATAAAACATTTTCAGTGTTATCTAAGATGGAGCATGTAGTGGTAAAGCTGAGTCAAATACACGACTCCACATTTGTCCGTTTCAGACAAATATAAAAAAAAAGAAAGAGGAGGTCCATCCTTTTTTTTTTAAGACAGAAAGAATGAAGTTGTGATGAAGTTTCTCAGTTAAACATTTTTCTCACAGTATTGCGACTTTATTCTCCTAAAATGTGAATGACATTTCTCTCCTAAAATTACAACTTTTTGCCTTGTAAAATTGCAAATTTACAGTATTCTTCTAAAATGATAAGTCTGTTCAGCGCAGAAAACATTGAACGTGTTGACTTGTACGATAATTATATTATTCTCGATCTTGTCAAATTTGTAATTTTTTTTTATTGCAATGTTACGACTTACTAAAGTGTAACTTTTTTTCTGCTAACTCTCAATATTATGACTTTATTCTCAGCGATTTAGGAGTTTGCGCTCAAGAAGCGTTTACATTTTCTCTTAAACTTGTGACTTGAAAACTTTGTCAATTTTCTACGTAACAAAGAAAATGCATTCAAAAGAGTATTCAAACAATGATCCAGTCGGCATGATCTTACAGCTGTGCAGCAAAATGTTGAACCAGATTTCCATTTACATTTTTTTCCCCCAAAACACGTAGAAAACCATTTTTTTCACACTCGCACTCACAGTCACACCTACGGGCAATTTTAGAGTCTCCAATTAATGCATGTTTTTGGGATGTGGGAGGAAACCGGAGTGCCCGGAGAAAACCCACGCAGGCACGGGGAGAACATGCAAACTCCACACAGGCGGGGCCAGGGATTGAACCCGGGTCCTCAGAACTGTGAGGCTGACGCTCTAACCAGTCGGCCACCGTGCCGCCTTAATCCTGTAACATTACAACTTTTTTCTTTAATATGACAACTTGATTCTTGTTGAATTACGTCTTCACTCTCAAAAGCGATTCCTTGTTTCACTTAAACTTGTGACTTTACATCTTTTCACTTGTAAAAAAAACAATGCAGAAAATAGGACAAACCAGAGTGCTTGCAATTGTCAGCTTTTTCCCCCCCTCTGAAGCATATTGAAAAACAGTTTTTGCAGATTTTCTATTTTTTATAAATTAATTTTTTCTGATACTTTTGTCTTGAAAAATGACAACTTTCTTGCAATATTACAACTTAATTATGTTAAATTACAACTTCACTCTCCGGTAACAATGACTTTTTTTCTCTTAAAATGGTAACTTTGTAACTTTTCTGATGTAAAAATGGTGACATTTTTTGAATTGAGGAAAATACAATTGATACAAATAATAATATCGTAATCGCGTATGCACTCTACATGGTCTTACTTCCTCCAAACCAGAGTGCTTGCACCGAGATTAGTTTTGGTTTTTTTTCGGAACCAATTTTTCTTTTCATTTCCTTTTATTTTTCTCCCGTATCATGATAAAAACTCTTTCTATCATGACCTCGCATCAACAAATACCCTCATCTTCAAAGTCACATTTTGATTGACAGGTAATCTCAGGAGGGAGTAATAAATTGTATTGTCGAACAAAAAGAAGGGAGGAAACCACGGTGCATCGAGCCAAGATGCTGTCAAGTTGAGGGCTGCATTTCATAAATGGATTAAGAGTGACATTTCTGAAAGATGTCTCATGGCCGCCGCATAACTTGATAAAAAAGGCTTCCGTGTCCAAAAGGTGAACCACAAAAGGACGACAGGCTCGTGGCTTCATCCGCCTCAGCAGGATTCATCTCGAGAAAGAGTCATTTCACTTTCTTCTAGTTTGGGTAAGTTGAGGCTTTTATGCTTCAGTGTGCTGCAAAGTACTGTACATTTATGCAAATGAAACGACTTACTGAACTGTATATACCATCACAAATTATGTCGATGAAAGCAGAAATATAATTCAAGGTTATGCGGGATATGTTATATAAAAAAAAGGACATTAGTCGTCTCGATTCCATACATCATGCATTTGTTTCTATGTATACTATTATTATTCAAATGATAATATAAATACATTTTGTATTTCAAATAATATGTATGTACCGTACAAGCTGCAAACTGTATCTGTATTTACACTTTGAATAAGTTTAAACATTTTTTAAGGATTATGAATTTTTGTTAAAATGACTGCATTTTGGAGGAAAATTTCATTTTTATTACATTTTTTGGGGGAGTTTTTGTACATTGAAATTGTTTTCAAGTAAATTTTAACAATGTTTTGAGAGCCTTGTGAGATTCTTTTATATTAAGATTAATTCCTGGAAAACATTTTTTTGTCAGTACTACTTTTTTAAATAAAATTTGCCTTTGAGGTGGAATTTTTTCTGAACATTTTGAATTTGTAAGTATTTTGTTAACTCTATTTGTGGGAGGACGCTTTTAAAGGTTGAGAATTTATTAGAGTTGGGATTTTTTTATTTTATTTTAAGATTTCTTTTAGGCATTTTTTGACTGAATATTTGAGCAAATCATGAAAATTTTGAGAGAAAGAATGTTTTTACTATTTTTTAATGTTTTCAGTGAACTTGAGAATTTAGTGAAGAAAAAGTCCAAATAAACCAACAGAAAATTCTTGCTGCTCGCTACTGTTGGAATTGAATCTATTCATTCAATTATTTCGCAGGGGCAAGAGGGGACGCTATGGATGCTGGGACTATTGCAGTCCTTCTAGGTGAGTACAAAAACATGACAGTCTTCTGAGACGAGTGAATGACTTCAGAAGTATATCCCATTATTTTCAAACCGTAGCGACCATGGCATTTGGCATGTCTTTTGGTGGAAATGTACTACTAAATGAAAATGGAACAACCGTCAACGTGTCTCTTGTGATGACCTTGGAGGAAGCTTTTGTGGAAGAGTTAAACAATCGTAGCAGTGAACAACACAAAAGTCTTGAAGCACAAGTGGTATCAATGGTGCGTACAATTTAACACGCCAAGAAACTCGTTTTCTGACTTATTAGTGACTAAACCTATTCTTCTTACAGTGTGACTTCATCTATATCAAAGAATTTAGAACTAATTTCATTAAAACCACCTTCATTGGATTTAGGTAATATTTTCGAGATGATTCCGTGAGTTGAACATTTCGAATGATGGCCTTTTTTTTTTTCTTTCATTTGGAAGTCCAAAAATGGGAAACACGCAAGTGGAAGTGGCACTGAAGTTCAGCAATACATCGTCTGATCAAATCCCAAAAGACGATGTAGTTGTAAACATATTGCTACAGGTTGTGAATAGTACAAGCAACCCTTTCAAATTCACCGTTGTTCGAGAAACGGCAAAAGTAATTTGTGAGTAAAGATTTCAAAAATTCCATTATGTTACGTGAGGTCTCAAGAACATAACTAACAACTTCATTTGTGGTCCATTTGCGATTTCTAGCACCAGAAGAATCAACAACGAGTGGACCGATAACAACTTCGGTAATCTCAATTCCCTTACCAGTTGTGTCTCTTGGAGCCACTCTGGTGGAACCTTTTGTGGAAGAATTGAACAATCGCAGCAGTGAACAATACAAAGAACTTGAAACAAGAGTGGTTTCAATGGTGTGTACAAGCATTTGAACTCTCAGAATCCGCTGATTATTTATGGAAATATGATTCTAAACTTCGATTCTTCTTGCAGTGTGACTTCATCTTCTTCCAAGCGTTTGGTTCCATTTTCTTCCGCACCATTGTCATTGGATTCAGGTAAGATTTCAAGTATATGAAATACATATCTCAACTTGCGCAACCCACAATTAAAATTAAGGGGATTCTGGTTATTGAAGGCCTCAAACGGGAAATACGCAAGTCGAAGTGGAACTGGAGTTCAACAATTCAGTACCAGTTGACGAGATCCCACAAACCGAGGTGGCCATAGACGTATTGGTTCAAGCTGTGGCTAGTGGCAACAACACTTTCAACCTCACTGTCGATCCAGACTCAATTGTAGCCATTTGTAAGTAACAACATTTTGTCCAGCAGACGTCAACTGATCATCATATTATTTCGTACACATTCAAATCCATTTCAAGTGATTTCTGGAATCCCTCAGGATTTGGTCCATGGGCCTCTTTTTTTCATAACCTACTTCTCGCTCCGATAGACTTATAACTTCTGATCGTTCATTGTTAATTTTTCATATATGAATTATTAGATAGCAGACAATCCAACTGTAATGTGCTTTTCTGAATTAATACTGATCTATTCTTTTCCATTTTAATCCCCTGAAACACCAAAAGCATCCACAACCACCCAAGGACCAACATCATCCCTTGGCTTAACAACAACCGCAAGTGGTTTAACATCAGCAACTCAACTGACAACAACTGCAATCATCTCAGTTCCCTCAACAGTTGTGTCTCTTGGAGCCACTCTAGTGGAACCTTTTGTGGAAGAATTGAACAATCGCAGCAGTGAACAATACAAAGAACTTGAAACAAGAGTGGCTTCAATGGTGAGTACAAGCATTTGAACTCTCAGAATCCGCTGATTATTTCAGGAAATATGATTCTAAACTTTGATTCTTCTTGCAGTGTGACTTCATCTTCTTCCAAGCGTTTGGTTCCATTTTCTTCCGCACCATTGTCATTGGATTCAGGTAAGATTTCAAGTATATGAAATACATATCTCAACTTGCGCAACCCACAATTAAAATTAAGGGGATTCTGGTTATTGAAGGCCTCAAACGGGAAATACGCAAGTCGAAGTGGAACTGGAGTTCAACAATTCAGTACCAGTTGACGAGATCCCACAAACCGAGATGGCCATAGACGTATTGGTTCAAGCTGTGGCTAGTGGCAACAACACTTTCAACCTCACTGTCGATCCAGACTCAATTGTAGCCATTTGTAAGTAACAACATTTTGTCCAGCAGACGTCAACTGATCATCATATTATTTCGTACACATTCAAATCCATTTCAAGTGATTTCTGGAATCCCTCAGGATTTGGTCCATGGGCCTCTTTTTTTCATAACCTACTTCTCGCTCCGATAGACTTATAACTTCTGATCGTTCATTGTTAATTTTTCATATATGAATTATTAGATAGCAGACAATCCAACTGTAATGTGCTTTTCTGAATTAATACTGATCTATTCTTTTCCATTTTAATCCCCTGAAACACCAAAAGCATCCACAACCACCCAAGGACCAACATCATCCCTTGGCTTAACAACAACCGCAAGTGGTTTAACATCAGCAACTCAACTGACAACAACTGCAATCATCTCAGTTCCCTCAACAGTTGTGTCTCTTGGAGCCACTCTGGTGGAACCTTTTGTGGAAGAATTGAACAATCGCAGCAGTGAACAATACAAAGAACTTGAAACAAGAGTGGTTTCAATGGTGTGTACAAGCATTTGAACTCTCAGAATCCGCTGATTATTTCAGGAAATTTGATCCTAAACTTTGATTCTTCTTGCAGTGTGACTTCATCTTCTTCCAAGCGTTTGGTTCCATTTTCTTCCGCACCATTGTCATTGGATTCAGGTAAGATTTCAAGTATATGAAATACATATCTCAACTTGCGCAACCCACAATTAAAATTAAGGGTATTCTGGTTATTGAAGGCCTCAAACGGGAAATACGCAAGTCGAAGTGGAACTGGAGTTCAACAATTCAGTACCAGTTGACGAGATCCCACAAACCGAGGTGGCCATAGACGTATTGGTTCAAGCTGTGGCTAGTGGCAACAACACTTTCAACCTCACTGTCGATCCAGACTCAATTGTAGCCATTTGTAAGTAACAACATTTTGTCCAGCAGACATCAACTGATCATTAGATTATTTCGTACACATTCAAATCCATTTCAAGTGATTTCTGGCGTTCCCTCAGGATTCGGTCCATGGGCCTCTTTTGTTCATAACCTACTTCTCGCTCTGATAGACTGAGATCGTTCTGATCATTTATTGTTAATTTTTCATATATGAATTATTAGATAGCAGACAATCCAACTGTAATGTGCTTTTCTGAATTAATACTGATCTATTCTTTTCCATTTTAATCCCCTGAAACACCAAAAGCATCCACAACCACCCAAGGACCAACATCATCCCTTGGCTTAACAACAACCGCAAGTGGTTTAACATCAGCAACTCAACTGACAACAACTGCAATCATCTCAGTTCCCTCAACAGTTGTGTCTCTTGGAGCCACTCTGGTGGAACCTTTTGTGGAAGAATTGAACAATCGCAGCAGTGAACAATACAAAGAACTTGAAACAAGAGTGGTTTCAATGGTGTGTACAAGCATTTGAACTCTCAGAATCCGCTGATTATTTCAGGAAATTTGATCCTAAACTTTGATTCTTCTTGCAGTGTGACTTCATCTTCTTCCAAGCGTTTGGTTCCATTTTCTTCCGCACCATTGTCATTGGATTCAGGTAAGATTTCAAGTATATGAAATACATATCTCAACTTGCGCAACCCACAATTAAAATTAAGGGTATTCTGGTTATTGAAGGCCTCAAACGGGAAATACGCAAGTCGAAGTGGAACTGGAGTTCAACAATTCAGTACCAGTTGACGAGATCCCACAAACCGAGGTGGCCATAGACGTATTGGTTCAAGCTGTGGCTAGTGGCAACAACACTTTCAACCTCACTGTCGATCCCGACTCAATTGTAGCCATTTGTAAGTAACAACATTTTATCCAGCAGACATCAACTGATCATTAGATTATTTCGTACAAATTCAAATCAATTTCAAGTGATTTCTGGCGTTCCTCAGGATTCGGTCCATGGGCCTCTTTTGTTCATAACCTACTTCTCGCTCTGATAGACTGAGAACGTTCTGATCATTTATTGATAATTTTTCATATATAATTTTTAGATAGCAGACAATCCAACTGTAATGTGCTTTTCTGAATTAATACTGATCTATTCTTTTCCATTTTAATCCCCTGAAACACCAAAAGCATCCACAACCACCCAAGGACCAACATCATCCCTTGGCTTAACAACAACCGCAAGTGGTTTAACATCAGCAACTCAACTGACAACAACTGCAATCATCTCAGTTCCCTCAACAGTTGTGTCTCTTGGAGCCACTCTGGTGGAACCTTTTGTGGAAGAATTGAACAATCGCAGCAGTGAACAATACAAAGAACTTGAAACAAGAGTGGTTTCAATGGTGTGTACAAGCATTTGAACTCTCAGAATCCGCTGATTATTTCAGGAAATTTGATGCTAAACTTTGATTCTTCTTGCAGTGTGACTTCATCTTCTTCCAAGCGTTTGGTTCCATTTTCTTCCGCACCATTGTCATTGGATTCAGGTAAGATTTCAAGTATATGAAATACATATCTCAACTTGCGCAACCCACAATTAAAATTAAGGGTATTCTGGTTATTGAAGGCCTCAAACGGGAAATACGCAAGTCGAAGTGGAACTGGAGTTCAACAATTCAGTACCAGTTGACGAGATCCCACAAACCGAGGTGGCCATAGACGTATTGGTTCAAGCTGTGGCTAGTGGCAACAACACTTTCAACCTCACTGTCGATCCAGACTCAATTGTAGCCATTTGTAAGTAACAACATTTTGTCCAGCAGACATCAACTGATCATTAGATTATTTCGTACACATTCAAATCCATTTCAAGTGATTTCTGGCGTTCCTCAGGATTCGGTCCAGGGGCCTCTTTTGTTCATAACCTACTTCTCGCTCTGATAGACTGAGAACATTCTGATCATTTATTGTTAATTTTTCATATATAATTTTTAGATAGTAGACAATCCAACTGTAATGTGCTTTTCTGAATTAATACTAATCTATTCCTTTCCATTTTAATCCCCTGAAACACCAAAAGCATTCACAACCACCCAAGGACCAACATCATCCCTTGGCTTAACAACAACCGCAAGTGGTTTAACATCAGCAACAACTCAACTGACAACAACTGCAATCATCTCAGTTCCCTCAACAGTTGTGTCTCTTGGAGCCACTCTGGTGGAACCTTTTGTGGAAGAATTGAACAATCGCAGCAGTGAACAATACAAAGAACTTGAAACAAGAGTGGTTTCAATGGTGTGTACAAGCATTTGAACTCTCAGAATCCGCTGATTATTTCAGGAAATTTGATCCTAAACTTTGATTCTTCTTGCAGTGTGACTTCATCTTCTTCCAAGCGTTTGGTTCCATTTTCTTCCGCACCATTGTCATTGGATTCAGGTAAGATTTCAAGTATATGAAATACATATCTCAACTTGCGCAACCCACAATTAAAATTAAGGGTATTCTGGTTATTGAAGGCCTCAAACGGGAAATACGCAAGTCGAAGTGGAACTGGAGTTCAACAATTCAGTACCAGTTGACGAGATCCCACAAACCGAGGTGGCCATAGACGTATTGGTTCAAGCTGTGGCTAGTGGCAACAACACTTTCAACCTCACTGTCGATCCAGACTCAATTGTAGCCATTTGTAAGTAACAACATTTTATCCAGCAGACATCAACTGATCATTAGATTATTTCGTACACATTCAAATCAATTTCAAGTGATTTCTGGCGTTCCTCAGGATTCGGTCCATGGGCCTCTTTTGTTCATAACCTACTTCTCGCTCTGATAGACTGAGAACGTTCTGATCATTTATTGATAATTTTTCATATATAATTTTTAGATAGCAGACAATCCAACTGTAATGTGCTTTTCTGAATTAATACTGATCTATTCTTTTCCATTTTAATCCCCTGAAACACCAAAAGCATCCACAACCACCCAAGGACCAACATCATCCCTTGGCTTAACAACAACCGCAAGTGGTTTAACATCAGCAACAACTCAACTGACAACAACTGCAATCATCTCAGTTCCCTCAACAGTTGTGTCTCTTGGAGCCACTCTGGTGGAACCTTTTGTGGAAGAATTGAACAATCGCAGCAGTGAACAATACAAAGAACTTGAAACAAGAGTGGTTTCAATGGTGTGTACAAGCATTTGAACTCTCAGAATCCGCTGATTATTTCAGGAAATATGATCCTAAACTTTGATTCTTCTTGCAGTGTGACTTCATCTTCTTCCAAGCGTTTGGTTCCGTTTTCTTCCGCACCATTGTCATTGGATTCAGGTAAGATTTCAAGTATATGACATACATATCTCAACTTACGCAACCCACAATTAAAATTCAGGGTATTCTGGTTATTGAAGGCCTCAAACGGGAAATACGCAAGTCGAAGTGGAGCTGGAGTTCAACAATTCAGTACCAGTTGACGAGATCCCACAAACCGAGGTGGCCATAGACGTATTGGTTCAAGCTGTGGCTAGTGGCAACAACACTTTCAACCTCACCTGTCGATCCAGACTCAATTGTAGCATTTGTAAGTAACAACATTTTATCCAGCAGACATCAACTGATCATTAGATTATTTCGTACACATTCAAATCCATTTCAAGTGATTTCTGGCGTTCCTCAGGATTCGGTCCAGGGGCCTCTTTTGTTCATAACCTACTTCTCGCTCTGATAGACTGAGAACGTTCTGATCATTTATTGTTAATTTTTCATATATAATTTTTAGATAGTAGACAATCCAACTGTAATGTGCTTTTCTGAATTAATACTGATCTATTCTTTTCCATTTTAATCCCCTGAAACACCAAAAGCATCCACAACCACCCAAGGACCAACATCATCCCTTGGCTTAACAACAACCGCAAGTGGTTTAACATCAGCAACTCAACTGACAACAACTGCAATCATCTCAGTTCCCTCAACAGTTGTGTCTCTTGGAGCCACTCTGGTGGAACCTTTTGTGGAAGAATTGAACAATCGCAGCAGTGAACAATACAAAGAACTTGAAACAAGAGTGGTTTCAATGGTGTGTACAAGCATTTGAACTCTCAGAATCCGCTGATTATTTCAGGAAATTTGATCCTAAACTTTGATTCTTCTTGCAGTGTGACTTCATCTTCTTCCAAGCGTTTGGTTCCATTTTCTTCCGCACCATTGTCATTGGATTCAGGTAAGATTTCAAGTATATGAAATACATATCTCAACTTGCGCAACCCACAATTAAAATTAAGGGTATTCTGGTTATTGAAGGCCTCAAACGGGAAATACGCAAGTCGAAGTGGAACTGGAGTTCAACAATTCAGTACCAGTTGACGAGATCCCACAAACCGAGGTGGCCATAGACGTATTGGTTCAAGCTGTGGCTAGTGGCAACAACACTTTCAACCTCACTGTCGATCCAGACTCAATTGTAGCCATTTGTAAGTAACAACATTTTATCCAGCAGACATCAACTGATCATTAGATTATTTCGTACACATTCAAATCAATTTCAAGTGATTTCTGGCGTTCCTCAGGATTCGGTCCATGGGCCTCTTTTGTTCATAACCTACTTCTCGCTCTGATAGACTGAGAACGTTCTGATCATTTATTGATAATTTTTCATATATAATTTTTAGATAGCAGACAATCCAACTGTAATGTGCTTTTCTGAATTAATACTGATCTATTCTTTTCCATTTTAATCCCCTGAAACACCAAAAGCATCCACAACCACCCAAGGACCAACATCATCCCTTGGCTTAACAACAACCGCAAGTGGTTTAACATCAGCAACTCAACTGACAACAACTGCAATCATCTCAGTTCCCTCAACAGTTGTGTCTCTTGGAGCCACTCTGGTGGAACCTTTTGTGGAAGAATTGAACAATCGCAGCAGTGAACAATACAAAGAACTTGAAACAAGAGTGGTTTCAATGGTGTGTACAAGCATTTGAACTCTCAGAATCCGCTGATTATTTCAGGAAATTTGATCCTAAACTTTGATTCTTCTTGCAGTGTGACTTCATCTTCTTCCAAGCGTTTGGTTCCATTTTCTTCCGCACCATTGTCATTGGATTCAGGTAAGATTTCAAGTATATGAAATACATATCTCAACTTGCGCAACCCACAATTAAAATTAAGGGTATTCTGGTTATTGAAGGCCTCAAACGGGAAATACGCAAGTCGAAGTGGAACTGGAGTTCAACAATTCAGTACCAGTTGACGAGATCCCACAAACCGAGGTGGCCATAGACGTATTGGTTCAAGCTGTGGCTAGTGGCAACAACACTTTCAACCTCACTGTCGATCCAGACTCAATTGTAGCCATTTGTAAGTAACAACATTTTATCCAGCAGACATCAACTGATCATTAGATTATTTCGTACACATTCAAATCAATTTCAAGTGATTTCTGGCGTTCCTCAGGATTCGGTCCATGGGCCTCTTTTGTTCATAACCTACTTCTCGCTCTGATAGACTGAGAACGTTCTGATCATTTATTGATAATTTTTCATATATAATTTTTAGATAGCAGACAATCCAACTGTAATGTGCTTTTCTGAATTAATACTGATCTATTCTTTTCCATTTTAATCCCCTGAAACACCAAAAGCATCCACAACCACCCAAGGACCAACATCATCCCTTGGCTTAACAACAACCGCAAGTGGTTTAACATCAGCAACTCAACTGACAACAACTGCAATCATCTCAGTTCCCTCAACAGTTGTGTCTCTTGGAGCCACTCTGGTGGAACCTTTTGTGGAAGAATTGAACAATCGCAGCAGTGAACAATACAAAGAACTTGAAACAAGAGTGGTTTCAATGGTGTGTACAAGCATTTGAACTCTCAGAATCCGCTGATTATTTCAGGAAATTTGATCCTAAACTTTGATTCTTCTTGCAGTGTGACTTCATCTTTTTCCAAGCGTTTGGTTCCATTTTCTTCCGCACCATTGTCATTGGATTCAGGTAAGATTTCAAGTATATGAAATACATACCTCAACTTGCGCAACCCACAATTAAAATTAAGGGTATTCTGGTTATTGAAGGCCTCAAACGGGAAATACGCAAGTCGAAGTGGAACTGGAGTTCAACAATTCAGTACCAGTTGACGAGATCCCACAAACCGAGGTGGCCATAGACGTATTGGTTCAAGCTGTGGCTAGTGGCAACAACACTTTCAACCTCACTGTCGATCCAGACTCAATTGTAGCCATTTGTAAGTAACAACATTTTATCCAGCAGACATCAACTGATCATTAGATTATTTCGTACACATTCAAATGTATTTCAAGTGATTTCTGGCGTTCCTCAGGATTCGGTCCATGGGCCTCTTTTGTTCATAACCTACTTCTCGCTCTGATAGACTGAGAACGTTCTGATCATTTATTGTTAATTTTTCATATATAATTTTTAGATAGTAGACAATCCAACTGTAATGTGCTTTTCTGAATTAATACTGATCTATTCTTTTCCATTTTAATCCCCTGAAACACCAAAAGCATCCACAACCACCCAAGGACCAACATCATCCCTTGGCTTAACAACAACCGCAAGTGGTTTAACATCAGCAACTCAACTGACAACAACTGCAATCATCTCAGTTCCCTCAACAGTTGTGTCTCTTGGAGCCACTCTGGTGGAACCTTTTGTGGAAGAATTGAACAATCGCAGCAGTGAACAGTACAAAGAACTTGAAACAAGAGTGGTTTCAATGGTGTGTACAAGCATTTGAACTCTCAGAATCCGCTGATTATTTCAGGAAATTTGATCCTAAACTTTGATTCTTCTTGCAGTGTGACTTCATCTTCTTCCAAGCGTTTGGTTCCATTTTCTTCCGCACCATTGTCATTGGATTCAGGTAAGATTTCAAGTATATGAAATACATATCTCAACTTGCGCAACCCACAATTAAAATTAAGGGTATTCTGGTTATTGAAGGCCTCAAACGGGAAATACGCAAGTCGAAGTGGAACTGGAGTTCAACAATTCAGTACCAGTTGACGAGATCCCACAAACCGAGGTGGCCATAGACGTATTGGTTCAAGCTGTGGCTAGTGGCAACAACACTTTCAACCTCACTGTCGATCCAGACTCAATTGTAGCCATTTGTAAGTAACAACATTTTGTCCAGCAGACATCAACTGATCATTAGATTATTTCGTACACATTCAAATCCATTTCAAGTGATTTCTGGCGTTCCTCAGGATTCGGTCCAGGGGCCTCTTTTGTTCATAACCTACTTCTCGCTCTGATAGACTGAGAACATTCTGATCATTTATTGTTAATTTTTCATATATAATTTTTAGATAGTAGACAATCCAACTGTAATGTGCTTTTCTGAATTAATACTAATCTATTCCTTTCCATTTTAATCCCCTGAAACACCAAAAGCATTCACAACCACCCAAGGACCAACATCATCCCTTGGCTTAACAACAACCGCAAGTGGTTTAACATCAGCAACAACTCAACTGACAACAACTGCAATCATCTCAGTTCCCTCAACAGTTGTGTCTCTTGGAGCCACTCTGGTGGAACCTTTTGTGGAAGAATTGAACAATCGCAGCAGTGAACAATACAAAGAACTTGAAACAAGAGTGGTTTCAATGGTGTGTACAAGCATTTGAACTCTCAGAATCCGCTGATTATTTCAGGAAATATGGTTCTAAATTTTGATTCTTATTGCAGTGTGACTTCATCTTCTTCCAAGCGTTTGGTTCCATTTTCTTCCGCACCATTGTCATTGGATTCAGGTAAGATTTCAAGTATATGAAATACATCTCTCAATTTACGCAACCCACAATTAAAATTAAGGGTATTCTGGTTATTGAAGGCCTCAAACGGGAAATACGCAAGTCGAAGTGGAGCTGGAGTTCAACAATTCAGTACCAGTTGACGAGATCCCACAAACCGAGATGGCCATAGACGTATTGGTTCAAGCTGTTGCTAGTGGCAACAACACTTTCAACCTCACCGTCGATCCAGACTCAATTGTAGGCATTTGTAAGTAACAACATTTTATCCAGCAGACATCAACTGATCATTAGATTATTTCGTACACATTCAAATCCATTTCAAGTGATTTCTGGCGTTCCTCAGGATTCGGTCCAGGGGCCTCTTTTGTTCATAACCTACTTCTCGCTCTGATAGACTGAGAACGTTTGATCATTTATTGTTAATTTTTCATATATAATTTTTAGATAGTAGACAATCCAACTGTAATGTGCTTTTCTGAATTAATACTGATCTATTCTTTTCCATTTTAATCCCCTGAAACACCAAAAGCATCCACAACCACCCAAGGACCAACATCATCCCTTGGCTTAACAACAACCGCAAGTGGTTTAACATCAGCAACTCAACTGACAACAACTGCAATCATCTCAGTTCCCTCAACAGTTGTGTCTCTTGGAGCCACTCTGGTGGAACCTTTTGTGGAAGAATTGAACAATCGCAGCAGTGAACAATACAAAGAACTTGAAACAAGAGTGGTTTCAATGGTGTGTACAAGCATTTGAACTCTCAGAATCCGCTGATTATTTCAGGAAATTTGATCCTAAACTTTGATTCTTCTTGCAGTGTGACTTCATCTTCTTCCAAGCGTTTGGTTCCATTTTCTTCCGCACCATTGTCATTGGATTCAGGTAAGATTTCAAGTATATGAAATACATATCTCAACTTGCGCAACCCACAATTAAAATTAAGGGTATTCTGGTTATTGAAGGCCTCAAACGGGAAATACGCAAGTCGAAGTGGAACTGGAGTTCAACAATTCAGTACCAGTTGACGAGATCCCACAAACCGAGGTGGCCATAGACGTATTGGTTCAAGCTGTGGCTAGTGGCAACAACACTTTCAACCTCACTGTCGATCCAGACTCAATTGTAGCCATTTGTAAGTAACAACATTTTATCCAGCAGACATCAACTGATCATTAGATTATTTCGTACACATTCAAATGTATTTCAAGTGATTTCTGGCGTTCCTCAGGATTCGGTCCATGGGCCTCTTTTGTTCATAACCTACTTCTCGCTCTGATAGACTGAGAACGTTCTGATCATTTATTGTTAATTTTTCATATATAATTTTTAGATAGTAGACAATCCAACTGTAATGTGCTTTTCTGAATTAATACTGATCTATTCTTTTCCATTTTAATCCCCTGAAACACCAAAAGCATCCACAACCACCCAAGGACCAACATCATCCCTTGGCTTAACAACAACCGCAAGTGGTTTAACATCAGCAACTCAACTGACAACAACTGCAATCATCTCAGTTCCCTCAACAGTTGTGTCTCTTGGAGCCACTCTGGTGGAACCTTTTGTGGAAGAATTGAACAATCGCAGCAGTGAACAATACAAAGAACTTGAAACAAGAGTGGTTTCAATGGTGTGTACAAGCATTTGAACTCTCAGAATCCGCTGATTATTTCAGGAAATTTGATCCTAAACTTTGATTCTTCTTGCAGTGTGACTTCATCTTCTTCCAAGCGTTTGGTTCCATTTTCTTCCGCACCATTGTCATTGGATTCAGGTAAGATTTCAAGTATATGAAATACATATCTCAACTTACGCAACCCACAATTAAAATTAAGGGTATTCTGGTTATTGAAGGCCTCAAACGGGAAATACGCAAGTCGAAGTGGAGCTGGAGTTCAACAATTCAGTACCAGTTGACGAGATCCCACAAACCGAGATGGCCATAGACGTATTGGTTCAAGCTGTTGCTAGTGGCAACAACACTTTCAACCTCACCGTCGATCCAGACTCAATTGTAGGCATTTGTAAGTAACAACATTTTATCCAGCAGACATCAACTGATCATTAGATTATTTCGTACACATTCAAATCAATTTCAAGTGATTTCTGGCGTTCCTCAGGATTCGGTCCATGGGCCTCTTTTGTTCATAACCTACTTCTCGCTCTGATAGACTGAGAACGTTCTGATCATTTATTGATAATTTTTCATATATAATTTTTAGATAGCAGACAATCCAACTGTAATGTGCTTTTCTGAATTAATACTGATCTATTCTTTTCCATTTTAATCCCCTGAAACACCAAAAGCATCCACAACCACCCAAGGACCAACATCATCCCTTGGCTTAACAACAACCGCAAGTGGTTTAACATCAGCAACTCAACTGACAACAACTGCAATCATCTCAGTTCCCTCAACAGTTGTGTCTCTTGGAGCCACTCTGGTGGAACCTTTTGTGGAAGAATTGAACAATCGCAGCAGTGAACAATACAAAGAACTTGAAACAAGAGTGGTTTCAATGGTGTGTACAAGCATTTGAACTCTCAGAATCCGCTGATTATTTCAGGAAATTTGATCCTAAACTTTGATTCTTCTTGCAGTGTGACTTCATCTTTTTCCAAGCGTTTGGTTCCATTTTCTTCCGCACCATTGTCATTGGATTCAGGTAAGATTTCAAGTATATGAAATACATACCTCAACTTGCGCAACCCACAATTAAAATTAAGGGTATTCTGGTTATTGAAGGCCTCAAACGGGAAATACGCAAGTCGAAGTGGAACTGGAGTTCAACAATTCAGTACCAGTTGACGAGATCCCACAAACCGAGGTGGCCATAGACGTATTGGTTCAAGCTGTGGCTAGTGGCAACAACACTTTCAACCTCACTGTCGATCCAGACTCAATTGTAGCCATTTGTAAGTAACAACATTTTATCCAGCAGACATCAACTGATCATTAGATTATTTCGTACACATTCAAATGTATTTCAAGTGATTTCTGGCGTTCCTCAGGATTCGGTCCATGGGCCTCTTTTGTTCATAACCTACTTCTCGCTCTGATAGACTGAGAACGTTCTGATCATTTATTGTTAATTTTTCATATATAATTTTTAGATAGTAGACAATCCAACTGTAATGTGCTTTTCTGAATTAATACTGATCTATTCTTTTCCATTTTAATCCCCTGAAACACCAAAAGCATCCACAACCACCCAAGGACCAACATCATCCCTTGGCTTAACAACAACCGCAAGTGGTTTAACATCAGCAACTCAACTGACAACAACTGCAATCATCTCAGTTCCCTCAACAGTTGTGTCTCTTGGAGCCACTCTGGTGGAACCTTTTGTGGAAGAATTGAACAATCGCAGCAGTGAACAGTACAAAGAACTTGAAACAAGAGTGGTTTCAATGGTGTGTACAAGCATTTGAACTCTCAGAATCCGCTGATTATTTCAGGAAATTTGATCCTAAACTTTGATTCTTCTTGCAGTGTGACTTCATCTTCTTCCAAGCGTTTGGTTCCATTTTCTTCCGCACCATTGTCATTGGATTCAGGTAAGATTTCAAGTATATGAAATACATATCTCAACTTGCGCAACCCACAATTAAAATTAAGGGTATTCTGGTTATTGAAGGCCTCAAACGGGAAATACGCAAGTCGAAGTGGAACTGGAGTTCAACAATTCAGTACCAGTTGACGAGATCCCACAAACCGAGGTGGCCATAGACGTATTGGTTCAAGCTGTGGCTAGTGGCAACAACACTTTCAACCTCACTGTCGATCCAGACTCAATTGTAGCCATTTGTAAGTAACAACATTTTGTCCAGCAGACATCAACTGATCATTAGATTATTTCGTACACATTCAAATCCATTTCAAGTGATTTCTGGCGTTCCTCAGGATTCGGTCCAGGGGCCTCTTTTGTTCATAACCTACTTCTCGCTCTGATAGACTGAGAACATTCTGATCATTTATTGTTAATTTTTCATATATAATTTTTAGATAGTAGACAATCCAACTGTAATGTGCTTTTCTGAATTAATACTAATCTATTCCTTTCCATTTTAATCCCCTGAAACACCAAAAGCATTCACAACCACCCAAGGACCAACATCATCCCTTGGCTTAACAACAACCGCAAGTGGTTTAACATCAGCAACAACTCAACTGACAACAACTGCAATCATGTCAGTTCCCTCAACAGTTGTGTCTCTTGGAGCCACTCTGGTGGAACCTTTTGTGGAAGAATTGAACAATCGCAGCAGTGAACAATACAAAGAACTTGAAACAAGAGTGGTTTCAATGGTGTGTACAAGCATTTGAACTCTCAGAATCCGCTGATTATTTCAGGAAATATGATCCTAAACTTTGATTCTTCTTGCAGTGTGACTTCATCTTCTTCCAAGCGTTTGGTTCCGTTTTCTTCCGCACCATTGTCATTGGATTCAGGTAAGATTTCAAGTATATGACATACATATCTCAATTTACGCAACCCACAATTATAATTCAGGGTATTCTGGTTATTGAAGGCCTCAAACGGGAAATACGCAAGTCGAAGTGGAGCTGGAGTTCAACAATTCAGTACCAGTTGACGAGATCCCACAAACCGAGATGGCCATAGACGTATTGGTTCAAGCTGTTGCTAGTGGCAACAACACTTTCAACCTCACCGTCGATCCAGACTCAATTGTAGGCATTTGTAAGTAACAACATTTTATCCAGCAGACATCAACTGATCATTAGATTATTTCGTACACATTCAAATCAATTTCAAGTGATTTCTGGCGTTCCTCAGGATTCGGTCCATGGGCCTCTTTTGTTCATAACCTACTTCTCGCTCTGATAGACTGAGAACGTTCTGATCATTTATTGATAATTTTTCATATATAATTTTTAGATAGCAGACAATCCAACTGTAATGTGCTTTTCTGAATTAATACTGATCTATTCTTTTCCATTTTAATCCCCTGAAACACCAAAAGCATCCACAACCACCCAAGGACCAACATCATCCCTTGGCTTAACAACAACCGCAAGTGGTTTAACATCAGCAACTCAACTGACAACAACTGCAATCATCTCAGTTCCCTCAACAGTTGTGTCTCTTGGAGCCACTCTGGTGGAACCTTTTGTGGAAGAATTGAACAATCGCAGCAGTGAACAATACAAAGAACTTGAAACAAGAGTGGTTTCAATGGTGTGTACAAGCATTTGAACTCTCAGAATCCGCTGATTATTTCAGGAAATTTGATCCTAAACTTTGATTCTTCTTGCAGTGTGACTTCATCTTTTTCCAAGCGTTTGGTTCCATTTTCTTCCGCACCATTGTCATTGGATTCAGGTAAGATTTCAAGTATATGAAATACATATCTCAACTTGCGCAACCCACAATTAAAATTAAGGGTATTCTGGTTATTGAAGGCCTCAAACGGGAAATACGCAAGTCGAAGTGGAACTGGAGTTCAACAATTCAGTACCAGTTGACGAGATCCCACAAACCGAGATGGCCATAGACGTATTGGTTCAAGCTGTGGCTAGTGGCAACAACACTTTCAACCTCACTGTCGATCCAGACTCAATTGTAGCCATTTGTAAGTAACAACATTTTGTCCAGCAGACATCAACTGATCATTAGATTATTTCGTACACATTCAAATCCATTTCAAGTGATTTCTGGCGTTCCTCAGGATTCGGTCCAGGGGCCTCTTTTGTTCATAACCTACTTCTCGCTCTGATAGACTGAGAACATTCTGATCATTTATTGTTAATTTTTCATATATAATTTTTAGATAGTAGACAATCCAACTGTAATGTGCTTTTCTGAATTAATACTAATCTATTCCTTTCCATTTTAATCCCCTGAAACACCAAAAGCATTCACAACCACCCAAGGACCAACATCATCCCTTGGCTTAACAACAACCGCAAGTGGTTTAACATCAGCAACAACTCAACTGACAACAACTGCAATCATGTCAGTTCCCTCAACAGTTGTGTCTCTTGGAGCCACTCTGGTGGAACCTTTTGTGGAAGAATTGAACAATCGCAGCAGTGAACAATACAAAGAACTTGAAACAAGAGTGGTTTCAATGGTGTGTACAAGCATTTGAACTCTCAGAATCCGCTGATTATTTCAGGAAATATGATCCTAAACTTTGATTCTTCTTGCAGTGTGACTTCATCTTCTTCCAAGCGTTTGGTTCCGTTTTCTTCCGCACCATTGTCATTGGATTCAGGTAAGATTTCAAGTATATGACATACATATCTCAATTTACGGAACCCACAATTATAATTCAGGGTATTCTGGTTATTGAAGGCCTCAAACGGGAAATACGCAAGTCGAAGTGGAGCTGGAGTTCAACAATTCAGTACCAGTTGACGAGATCCCACAAACCGAGGTGGCCATAGACGTATTGGTTCAAGCTGTGGCTAGTGGCAACAACACTTTCAACCTCACTGTCGATCCAGACTCAATTGTAGCCATTTGTAAGTAACAACATTTTGTCCAGCAGACATCAACTGATCATTAGATTATTTCGTACACATTCAAATCCATTTCAAGTGATTTCTGGCGTTCCTCAGGATTCGGTCCAGGGGCCTCTTTTGTTCATAACCTACTTCTCGCTCTGATAGACTGAGAACATTCTGATCATTTATTGTTAATTTTTCATATATAATTTTTAGATAGTAGACAATCCAACTGTAATGTGCTTTTCTGAATTAATACTAATCTATTCCTTTCCATTTTAATCCCCTGAAACACCAAAAGCATTCACAACCACCCAAGGACCAACATCATCCCTTGGCTTAACAACAACCGCAAGTGGTTTAACATCAGCAACAACTCAACTGACAACAACTGCAATCATCTCAGTTCCCTCAACAGTTGTGTCTCTTGGAGCCACTCTGGTGGAACCTTTTGTGGAAGAATTGAACAATCGCAGCAGTGAACAATACAAAGAACTTGAAACAAGAGTGGTTTCAATGGTGTGTACAAGCATTTGAACTCTCAGAATCCGCTGATTATTTCAGGAAATATGATTCTAAATTTTGATTCTTATTGCAGTGTGACTTCATCTTCTTCCAAGCGTTTGGTTCCATTTTCTTCCGCACCATTGTCATTGGATTCAGGTAAGATTTCAAGTATATGAAATACATCTCTCAATTTACGCAACCCACAATTAAAATTAAGGGTATTCTGGTTATTGAAGGCCTCAAACGGGAAATACGCAAGTCGAAGTGGAGCTGGAGTTCAACAATTCAGTACCAGTTGACGAGATCCCACAAACCGAGATCGCCATAGACGTATTGGTTCAAGCTGTTGCTAGTGGCAACAACACTTTCAACCTCACCGTCGATCCAGACTCAATTGTAGGCATTTGTAAGTAACAACATTTTATCCAGCAGACATCAACTGATCATTAGATTATTTCGTACACATTCAAATCCATTTCAAGTGATTTCTGGCGTTCCTCAGGATTCGGTCCAGGGGCCTCTTTTGTTCATAACCTACTTCTCGCTCTGATAGACTGAGAACGTTCTGATCATTTATTGTTAATTTTTCATATATAATTTTTAGATAGTAGACAATCCAACTGTAATGTGCTTTTCTGAATTAATACTGAT
This sequence comes from Phyllopteryx taeniolatus, assembly GCF_024500385.1. Taxonomy (NCBI): domain Eukaryota; kingdom Metazoa; phylum Chordata; class Actinopteri; order Syngnathiformes; family Syngnathidae; genus Phyllopteryx; species Phyllopteryx taeniolatus. Next base: position 5,699,655 of record NC_084524.1, on the reverse strand, counting down.
CTATTCTTTTCCATTTTAATCCCCTGAAACACCAAAAGCATCCACAACCACCCAAGGACCAACATCATCCCTTGGCTTAACAACAACCGCAAGTGGTTTAACATCAGCAACAACTCAACTGACAACAACTGCAATCATGTCAGTTCCCTCAACAGTTGTGTCTCTTGGAGCCACTCTGGTGGAACCTTTTGTGGAAGAATTGAACAATCGCAGCAGTGAACAATACAAAGAACTTGAAACAAGAGTGGTTTCAATGGTGTGTACAAGCATTTGAACTCTCAGAATCCGCTGATTATTTCAGGAAATTTGATCCTAAACTTTGATTCTTCTTGCAGTGTGACTTCATCTTCTTCCAAGCGTTTGGTTCCATTTTCTTCCGCACCATTGTCATTGGATTCAGGTAAGATTTCAAGTATATGAAATACATATCTCAACTTGCGCAACCCACAATTAAAATTAAGGGTATTCTGGTTATTGAAGGCCTCAAACGGGAAATACGCAAGTCGAAGTGGAACTGGAGTTCAACAATTCAGTACCAGTTGACGAGATCCCACAAACCGAGGTGGCCATAGACGTATTGGTTCAAGCTGTGGCTAGTGGCAACAACACTTTCAACCTCACTGTCGATCCAGACTCAATTGTAGCCATTTGTAAGTAACAACATTTTATCCAGCAGACATCAACTGATCATTAGATTATTTCGTACACATTCAAATCCATTTCAAGTGATTTCTGGCGTTCCTCAGGATTCGGTCCAGGGGCCTCTTTTGTTCATAACCTACTTCTCGCTCTGATAGACTGAGAACGTTCTGATCATTTATTGTTAATTTTTCATATATAATTTTTAGATAGTAGACAATCCAACTGTAATGTGCTTTTCTGAATTAATACTGATCTATTCTTTTCCATTTTAATCCCCTGAAACACCAAAAGCATCCACAACCACCCAAGGACCAACATCATCCCTTGGCTTAACAACAACCGCAAGTGGTTTAACATCAGCAACAACTCAACTGACAACAACTGCAATCATGTCAGTTCCCTCAACAGTTGTGTCTCTTGGAGCCACTCTGGTGGAACCTTTTGTGGAAGAATTGAACAATCGCAGCAGTGAACAATACAAAGAACTTGAAACAAGAGTGGTTTCAATGGTGTGTACAAGCATTTGAACTCTCAGAATCCGCTGATTATTTCAGGAAATTTGATCCTAAACTTTGATTCTTCTTGCAGTGTGACTTCATCTTCTTCCAAGCGTTTGGTTCCATTTTCTTCCGCACCATTGTCATTGGATTCAGGTAAGATTTCAAGTATATTAAATACATATCTCAACTTACGCAACCCACAATTAAAATTAAGGGTATTCTGGTTATTGAAGGCCTCAAACGGGAAATACGCAAGTCGAAGTGGAGCTGGAGTTCAACAATTCAGTACCAGTTGACGAGATCCCACAAACCGAGGTGGCCATAGACGTATTGGTTCAAGCTGTGGCTAGTGGCAACAACACTTTCAACCTCACTGTCGATCCAGACTCAATTGTAGCCATTTGTAAGTAACAACATTTTGTCCAGCAGACATCAACTGATCATTAGATTATTTCGTACACATTCAAATCCATTTCAAGTGATTTCTGGCGTTCCTCAGGATTCGGTCCAGGGGCCTCTTTTGTTCATAACCTACTTCTCGCTCTGATAGACTGAGAACATTCTGATCATTTATTGTTAATTTTTCATATATAATTTTTAGATAGTAGACAATCCAACTGTAATGTGCTTTTCTGAATTAATACTAATCTATTCCTTTCCATTTTAATCCCCTGAAACACCAAAAGCATTCACAACCACCCAAGGACCAACATCATCCCTTGGCTTAACAACAACCGCAAGTGGTTTAACATCAGCAACAACTCAACTGACAACAACTGCAATCATCTCAGTTCCCTCAACAGTTGTGTCTCTTGGAGCCACTCTGGTGGAACCTTTTGTGGAAGAATTGAACAATCGCAGCAGTGAACAATACAAAGAACTTGAAACAAGAGTGGTTTCAATGGTGTGTACAAGCATTTGAACTCTCAGAATCCGCTGATTATTTCAGGAAATATGGTTCTAAATTTTGATTCTTATTGCAGTGTGACTTCATCTTCTTCCAAGCGTTTGGTTCCATTTTCTTCCGCACCATTGTCATTGGATTCAGGTAAGATTTCAAGTATATGAAATACATCTCTCAATTTACGCAACCCACAATTAAAATTAAGGGTATTCTGGTTATTGAAGGCCTCAAACGGGAAATACGCAAGTCGAAGTGGAGCTGGAGTTCAACAATTCAGTACCAGTTGACGAGATCCCACAAACCGAGATGGCCATAGACGTATTGGTTCAAGCTGTTGCTAGTGGCAACAACACTTTCAACCTCACCGTCGATCTAGACTCAATTGTAGGCATTTGTAAGTAACAACATTTTATCCAGCAGACATCAACTGATCATTAGATTATTTCGTACACATTCAAATCCATTTCAAGTGATTTCTGGCGTTCCTCAGGATTCGGTCCAGGGGCCTCTTTTGTTCATAACCTACTTCTCGCTCTGATAGACTGAGAACGTTCTGATCATTTATTGTTAATTTTTCATATATAATTTTTAGATAGTAGACAATCCAACTGTAATGTGCTTTTCTGAATTAATACTGATCTATTCTTTTCCATTTTAATCCCCTGAAACACCAAAAGCATCCACAACCACCCAAGGACCAACATCATCCCTTGGCTTAACAACAACCGCAAGTGGTTTAACATCAGCAACTCAACTGACAACAACTGCAATCATCTCAGTTCCCTCAACAGTTGTGTCTCTTGGAGCCACTCTGGTGGAACCTTTTGTGGAAGAATTGAACAATCGCAGCAGTGAACAATACAAAGAACTTGAAACAAGAGTGGTTTCAATGGTGTGTACAAGCATTTGAACTCTCAGAATCCGCTGATTATTTCAGGAAATTTGATCCTAAACTTTGATTCTTCTTGCAGTGTGACTTCATCTTCTTCCAAGCGTTTGGTTCCATTTTCTTCCGCACCATTGTCATTGGATTCAGGTAAGATTTCAAGTATATGAAATACATATCTCAACTTGCGCAACCCACAATTAAAATTAAGGGTATTCTGGTTATTGAAGGCCTCAAACGGGAAATACGCAAGTCGAAGTGGAACTGGAGTTCAACAATTCAGTACCAGTTGACGAGATCCCACAAACCGAGGTGGCCATAGACGTATTGGTTCAAGCTGTGGCTAGTGGCAACAACACTTTCAACCTCACTGTCGATCCAGACTCAATTGTAGCCATTTGTAAGTAACAACATTTTATCCAGCAGACATCAACTGATCATTAGATTATTTCGTACACATTCAAATGTATTTCAAGTGATTTCTGGCGTTCCTCAGGATTCGGTCCATGGGCCTCTTTTGTTCATAACCTACTTCTCGCTCTGATAGACTGAGAACGTTCTGAACATTTATTGTTAATTTTTCATATATAATTTTTAGATAGTAGACAATCCAACTGTAATGTGCTTTTCTGAATTAATACTGATCTATTCTTTTCCATTTTAATCCCCTGAAACACCAAAAGCATCCACAACCACCCAAGGACCAACATCATCCCTTGGCTTAACAACAACCGCAAGTGGTTTAACATCAGCAACTCAACTGACAACAACTGCAATCATCTCAGTTCCCTCAACAGTTGTGTCTCTTGGAGCCACTCTGGTGGAACCTTTTGTGGAAGAATTGAACAATCGCAGCAGTGAACAATACAAAGAACTTGAAACAAGAGTGGTTTCAATGGTGTGTACAAGCATTTGAACTCTCAGAATCCGCTGATTATTTCAGGAAATTTGATCCTAAACTTTGATTCTTCTTGCAGTGTGACTTCATCTTCTTCCAAGCGTTTGGTTCCATTTTCTTCCGCACCATTGTCATTGGATTCAGGTAAGATTTCAAGTATATGAAATACATATCTCAACTTACGCAACCCACAATTAAAATTAAGGGTATTCTGGTTATTGAAGGCCTCAAACGGGAAATACGCAAGTCGAAGTGGAGCTGGAGTTCAACAATTCAGTACCAGTTGACGAGATCCCACAAACCGAGGTGGCCATAGACGTATTGGTTCAAGCTGTGGCTAGTGGCAACAACACTTTCAACCTCACTGTCGATCCAGACTCAATTGTAGCCATTTGTAAGTAACAACATTTTGTCCAGCAGACATCAACTGATCATTAGATTATTTCGTACACATTCAAATCCATTTCAAGTGATTTCTGGCGTTCCTCAGGATTCGGTCCAGGGGCCTCTTTTGTTCATAACCTACTTCTCGCTCTGATAGACTGAGAACATTCTGATCATTTATTGTTAATTTTTCATATATAATTTTTAGATAGTAGACAATCCAACTGTAATGTGCTTTTCTGAATTAATACTAATCTATTCCTTTCCATTTTAATCCCCTGAAACACCAAAAGCATTCACAACCACCCAAGGACCAACATCATCCCTTGGCTTAACAACAACCGCAAGTGGTTTAACATCAGCAACAACTCAACTGACAACAACTGCAATCATCTCAGTTCCCTCAACAGTTGTGTCTCTTGGAGCCACTCTGGTGGAACCTTTTGTGGAAGAATTGAACAATCGCAGCAGTGAACAATACAAAGAACTTGAAACAAGAGTGGTTTCAATGGTGTGTACAAGCATTTGAACTCTCAGAATCCGCTGATTATTTCAGGAAATATGGTTCTAAATTTTGATTCTTATTGCAGTGTGACTTCATCTTCTTCCAAGCGTTTGGTTCCATTTTCTTCCGCACCATTGTCATTGGATTCAGGTAAGATTTCAAGTATATGAAATACATCTCTCAATTTACGCAACCCACAATTAAAATTAAGGGTATTCTGGTTATTGAAGGCCTCAAACGGGAAATACGCAAGTCGAAGTGGAGCTGGAGTTCAACAATTCAGTACCAGTTGACGAGATCCCACAAACCGAGATGGCCATAGACGTATTGGTTCAAGCTGTTGCTAGTGGCAACAACACTTTCAACCTCACCGTCGATCCAGACTCAATTGTAGGCATTTGTAAGTAACAACATTTTATCCAGCAGACATCAACTGATCATTAGATTATTTCGTACACATTCAAATGTATTTCAAGTGATTTCTGGCGTTCCTCAGGATTCGGTCCATGGGCCTCTTTTGTTCATAACCTACTTCTCGCTCTGATAGACTGAGAACGTTCTGATCATTTATTGTTAATTTTTCATATATAATTTTTAGATAGTAGACAATCCAACTGTAATGTGCTTTTCTGAATTAATACTGATCTATTCTTTTCCATTTTAATCCCCTGAAACACCAAAAGCATCCACAACCACCCAAGGACCAACATCATCCCTTGGCTTAACAACAACCGCAAGTGGTTTAACATCAGCAACTCAACTGACAACAACTGCAATCATCTCAGTTCCCTCAACAGTTGTGTCTCTTGGAGCCACTCTGGTGGAACCTTTTGTGGAAGAATTGAACAATCGCAGCAGTGAACAATACAAAGAACTTGAAACAAGAGTGGTTTCAATGGTGTGTACAAGCATTTGAACTCTCAGAATCCGCTGATTATTTCAGGAAATTTGATCCTAAACTTTGATTCTTCTTGCAGTGTGACTTCATCTTCTTCCAAGCGTTTGGTTCCATTTTCTTCCGCACCATTGTCATTGGATTCAGGTAAGATTTCAAGTATATGAAATACATATCTCAACTTACGCAACCCACAATTAAAATTAAGGGTATTCTGGTTATTGAAGGCCTCAAACGGGAAATACGCAAGTCGAAGTGGAGCTGGAGTTCAACAATTCAGTACCAGTTGACGAGATCCCACAAACCGAGATCGCCATAGACGTATTGGTTCAAGCTGTTGCTAGTGGCAACAACACTTTCAACCTCACCGTCGATCCAGACTCAATTGTAGGCATTTGTAAGTAACAACATTTTATCCAGCAGACATCAACTGATCATTAGATTATTTCGTACACATTCAAATCCATTTCAAGTGATTTCTGGCGTTCCTCAGGATTCGGTCCAGGGGCCTCTTTTGTTCATAACCTACTTCTCGCTCTGATAGACTGAGAACGTTCTGATCATTTATTGTTAATTTTTCATATATAATTTTTAGATAGTAGACAATCCAACTGTAATGTGCTTTTCTGAATTAATACTGATCTATTCTTTTCCATTTTAATCCCCTGAAACACCAAAAGCATCCACAACCACCCAAGGACCAACATCATCCCTTGGCTTAACAACAACCGCAAGTGGTTTAACATCAGCAACTCAACTGACAACAACTGCAATCATCTCAGTTCCCTCAACAGTTGTGTCTCTTGGAGCCACTCTGGTGGAACCTTTTGTGGAAGAATTGAACAATCGCAGCAGTGAACAATACAAAGAACTTGAAACAAGAGTGGTTTCAATGGTGTGTACAAGCATTTGAACTCTCAGAATCCGCTGATTATTTCAGGAAATTTGATCCTAAACTTTGATTCTTCTTGCAGTGTGACTTCATCTTCTTCCAAGCGTTTGGTTCCATTTTCTTCCGCACCATTGTCATTGGATTCAGGTAAGATTTCAAGTATATGAAATACATATCTCAACTTGCGCAACCCACAATTAAAATTAAGGGTATTCTGGTTATTGAAGGCCTCAAACGGGAAATACGCAAGTCGAAGTGGAACTGGAGTTCAACAATTCAGTACCAGTTGACGAGATCCCACAAACCGAGGTGGCCATAGACGTATTGGTTCAAGCTGTGGCTAGTGGCAACAACACTTTCAACCTCACTGTCGATCCAGACTCAATTGTAGCCATTTGTAAGTAACAACATTTTATCCAGCAGACATCAACTGATCATTAGATTATTTCGTACACATTCAAATCAATTTCAAGTGATTTCTGGCGTTCCTCAGGATTCGGTCCATGGGCCTCTTTTGTTCATAACCTACTTCTCGCTCTGATAGACTGAGAACGTTCTGATCATTTATTGATAATTTTTCATATATAATTTTTAGATAGCAGACAATCCAACTGTAATGTGCTTTTCTGAATTAATACTGATCTATTCTTTTCCATTTTAATCCCCTGAAACACCAAAAGCATCCACAACCACCCAAGGACCAACATCATCCCTTGGCTTAACAACAACCGCAAGTGGTTTAACATCAGCAACTCAACTGACAACAACTGCAATCATCTCAGTTCCCTCAACAGTTGTGTCTCTTGGAGCCACTCTGGTGGAACCTTTTGTGGAAGAATTGAACAATCGCAGCAGTGAACAATACAAAGAACTTGAAACAAGAGTGGTTTCAATGGTGTGTACAAGCATTTGAACTCTCAGAATCCGCTGATTATTTCAGGAAATTTGATCCTAAACTTTGATTCTTCTTGCAGTGTGACTTCATCTTCTTCCAAGCGTTTGGTTCCATTTTCTTCCGCACCATTGTCATTGGATTCAGGTAAGATTTCAAGTATATGAAATACATATCTCAACTTGCGCAACCCACAATTAAAATTAAGGGTATTCTGGTTATTGAAGGCCTCAAACGGGAAATACGCAAGTCGAAGTGGAACTGGAGTTCAACAATTCAGTACCAGTTGACGAGATCCCACAAACCGAGGTGGCCATAGACGTATTGGTTCAAGCTGTGGCTAGTGGCAACAACACTTTCAACCTCACTGTCGATCCAGACTCAATTGTAGCCATTTGTAAGTAACAACATTTTATCCATCAGACATCAACTGATCATTAGATTATTTCGTACACATTCAAATCCATTTCAAGTGATTTCTGGCGTTCCTCAGGATTCGGTCCAGGGGCCTCTTTTGTTCATAACCTACTTCTCGCTCTGATAGACTGAGAACGTTCTGATCATTTATTGTTAATTTTTCATATATAATTTTTAGATAGTAGACAATCCAACTGTAATGTGCTTTTCTGAATTAATACTGATCTATTCTTTTCCATTTTAATCCCCTGAAACACCAAAAGCATCCACAACCACCCAAGGACCAACATCATCCCTTGGCTTAACAACAACCGCAAGTGGTTTAACATCAGCAACAACTCAACTGACAACAACTGCAATCATGTCAGTTCCCTCAACAGTTGTGTCTCTTGGAGCCACTCTGGTGGAACCTTTTGTGGAAGAATTGAACAATCGCAGCAGTGAACAATACAAAGAACTTGAAACAAGAGTGGTTTCAATGGTGTGTACAAGCATTTGAACTCTCAGAATCCGCTGATTATTTCAGGAAATATGATTCTAACATTTGATTCTTCTTTCAGTGTGACTTCATCTTCTTCCAAGCGTTTGGTTCCATTTTCTTCCGCACCATTGTCATTGGATTCAGGTAAGATTTCAAGTATATGAAATACATATCTCAACTTACGCAACCCACAATTAAAATTAAGGGTATTCTGGTTATTGAAGGCCTCAAACGGGAAATACGCAAGTCGAAGTGGAGCTGGAGTTCAACAATTCAGTACCAGTTGACGAGATCCCACAAACCGAGGTGGCCATAGACGTATTGGTTCAAGCTGTGGCTAGTGGCAACAACACTTTCAACCTCACTGTCGATCCAGACTCAATTGTAGCCATTTGTAAGTAACAACATTTTGTCCAGCAGACATCAACTGATCATTAGATTATTTCGTACACATTCAAATCCATTTCAAGTGATTTCTGGCGTTCCTCAGGATTCGGTCCAGGGGCCTCTTTTGTTCATAACCTACTTCTCGCTCTGATAGACTGAGAACATTCTGATCATTTATTGTTAATTTTTCATATATAATTTTTAGATAGTAGACAATCCAACTGTAATGTGCTTTTCTGAATTAATACTAATCTATTCCTTTCCATTTTAATCCCCTGAAACACCAAAAGCATTCACAACCACCCAAGGACCAACATCATCCCTTGGCTTAACAACAACCGCAAGTGGTTTAACATCAGCAACAACTCAACTGACAACAACTGCAATCATCTCAGTTCCCTCAACAGTTGTGTCTCTTGGAGCCACTCTGGTGGAACCTTTTGTGGAAGAATTGAACAATCGCAGCAGTGAACAATACAAAGAACTTGAAACAAGAGTGGTTTCAATGGTGTGTACAAGCATTTGAACTCTCAGAATCCGCTGATTATTTCAGGAAATTTGATCCTAAACTTTGATTCTTCTTGCAGTGTGACTTCATCTTCTTCCAAGCGTTTGGTTCCATTTTCTTCCGCACCATTGTCATTGGATTCAGGTAAGATTTCAAGTATATGAAATACATATCTCAACTTGCGCAACCCACAATTAAAATTAAGGGTATTCTGGTTATTGAAGGCCTCAAACGGGAAATACGCAAGTCGAAGTGGAACTGGAGTTCAACAATTCAGTACCAGTTGACGAGATCCCACAAACCGAGGTGGCCATAGACGTATTGGTTCAAGCTGTGGCTAGTGGCAACAACACTTTCAACCTCACTGTCGATCCAGACTCAATTGTAGCCATTTGTAAGTAACAACATTTTATCCAGCAGACATCAACTGATCATTAGATTATTTCGTACACATTCAAATCAATTTCAAGTGATTTCTGGCGTTCCTCAGGATTCGGTCCATGGGCCTCTTTTGTTCATAACCTACTTCTCGCTCTGATAGACTGAGAACGTTCTGATCATTTATTGATAATTTTTCATATATAATTTTTAGATAGCAGACAATCCAACTGTAATGTGCTTTTCTGAATTAATACTGATCTATTCTTTTCCATTTTAATCCCCTGAAACACCAAAAGCATCCACAACCACCCAAGGACCAACATCATCCCTTGGCTTAACAACAACCGCAAGTGGTTTAACATCAGCAACTCAACTGACAACAACTGCAATCATCTCAGTTCCCTCAACAGTTGTGTCTCTTGGAGCCACTCTGGTGGAACCTTTTGTGGAAGAATTGAACAATCGCAGCAGTGAACAATACAAAGAACTTGAAACAAGAGTGGTTTCAATGGTGTGTACAAGCATTTGAACTCTCAGAATCCGCTGATTATTTCAGGAAATATGATTCTAAACTTTGATTCTTCTTGCAGTGTGACTTCATCTTCTTCCAAGCGTTTGGTTCCGTTTTCTTCCGCACCATTGTCATTGGATTCAGGTAAGATTTCAAGTATATGACATACATATCTCAACTTACGCAACCCACAATTATAATTCAGGGTATTCTGGTTATTGAAGGCCTCAAACGGGAAATACGCAAGTCGAAGTGGAACTGGAGTTCAACAATTCAGTACCAGTTGACGAGATCCCACAAACCGAGGTGGCCATAGACGTATTGGTTCAAGCTGTGGCTAGTGGCAACAACACTTTCAACCTCACTGTCGATCCAGACTCAATTGTAGCCATTTGTAAGTAACAACATTTTGTCCAGCAGATGTCAACTGATCATCATATTATTTCGTACACATTCAAATCCATTTCAAGTGATTTCTGGAATTCCTCAGGATTCGGTCCATGGGCCTCTTTTTTTTTTCATAACATACTTCTCGCTCCGATAGATTTATAACTTCTGATCATTTATTGTTAATTTTTCATATATGAATTATTAGATAGCAGACAATCCAACTGTAATGTGCTTTTCTGAATTAATACTCATCTATTCTTTTCCATTTTAATCCCCTGAAACACCAAAAGCATCCACAACCACCCAAGGACCAACATCATCCCTTGGCTTAACAACAACCGCAAGTGATTTAACATCAGCAACAACTCAACTGACTATTGACGAATCAACAACTGCTGTTGACGACTCAATCGCTAATGAAGGATCAACTACAACTGTTGATGAATTGACAAGTGACACATCAACAGCAAGCACTGACGAATCAACAACTACTCTTGACACAACTACCGAAGAATCAACAACTATCGATGAATCAATAACAACCAATGACGAATCGACAACAAATATTGATGAATCAACAACTAGTGATGGATCCACAGAAACTATTGATGAATCAACAATTGCTGTTGAGGAATCAAGAACTCTTCAGGGATTGACCACAGCACTGACAACAACTGTTGATAAATCAATAACAGCTGTTGATGAATCTACAACAGCTATTGACAACTCAACAACTTTTGTTGACAAATCAACAACAACAATTAACAAGCTAACAACTATTGAGGGATCAACAACTACTGACGAATCAATAACAACTGATGAATCAACAAATAAAGAGACAACAACTGCAGTCATCTCAGTTCCTTCACGAATAGTGTCTGTTGAAGCCACTCTGGAGGAACCTTTTGTGGCAGAGTTGAGCAATCGCAGCAGTGAACAATTCAAAGAACTTGAAACACAAGTGGTATCAATGGTGCGTAAAGATTTGAGTTATTACAACTTCAGGCAGGAACTTTTTTTTTGCTGGTCATGGACATCGGATTCTGCCGAGGCTGGCTTCTGGCACAGGTTCTGTATCTTTATACCGAGAATGTCCGGGTGCGGTTTTTGTGTAAAGGGTACCCAGTTTGGCCACTCTATTTCTTAGAGCAGGCTGAGGTGGCTCAGGCAACATGTAAGGATTCCCAAAGTACCCATCCCTAGTGATGTGCTCCAGGCATGTCCAACTGGTATAAGGCCTCGGGGCTGGGGTCCTCTCAGTTGTGCCAGAGACATGGAAGTCTCCATCTTTAGACTGCAGCCCATGTCACCCGCACCCTGATGTATATATGAAACTGGATGGATGGATAGGCAATTTCATGTGATATTGAGCTAATGCAATCATTTTTCTCACTGCTTACTTTTAAATTAACTCAACTTTGAATCTTCTTACAGTGTGACTCGATCCTCTTGCAAGAATTTGGAAGCATTTTCATCCGCACCATTGTTCTTGGATTTAGGTAAGATGTTAAATACAGGTAGTGTCTAACAATTTCTATTGGCTCTCCAATCTGAATGTCATCTATTTAATTTTTAGTCCACAAAAAGGAAACACAAAAGTGGAAATGGACCTGAAGTTCAACAATTCGGTACAGACTGAGCAAATCCCAGAAGCTGATGTGGTCGTGGAGACATTGGTACAAGCTGTGAATAGTCCCAACAATTTTCCCCTCACTGTTGATCCAGACACAGTTGCACTCATTTGTAAGTAAAGACTCCTATCATCACTCCCAAATCATCTTTACTTAACATCAATGCATATTTTTTTGACTGTGAACAATTTTAATTTAAACAGCCCAATCATCAGAAACTACAACACCTAATGGACCATCACCTACACATGAGCCAACTGCCAATCATATCCCTACAACTCAAGGGCCAACCATTACTCATGGGACAGCTACCACCCATGCCCCTACAACTCATGATTCAACCACCACCCACATTCCTACAACTCATGGGCAAACCACCACCCATGTCCCTACAACTCAAGAGCCAACCACTGCTCATAGGGCAACCACCACCCATGTTCCTGCAACTCAAGGGCCAACCACTGCTCATGGGGCAATCACCACACATGTTCCTGCAGCTCAAGGACCAACCACCACCCATGTGCAGACGACTCATGGGCCAACCCCGACTCAAGGGCCAACCACCACCCATGCCCCTACAACTCAAGGGCCAAACCTTACTCACGGCCCAACCACCACACATATCTTTGAAACTGAAAGACCAACTACCACCCATGTCCCTGCAACTCAAGGGCCAACCAACACCCATGTGGCCACGACTCATGGGCCAACCCCTACTTATGGGCCAACCACCACACATGTTCCTGCAACTCAAGAGCCAACTTCCACCCATGTCCCTGCAACTCAAGGGCCAACTACCACCCATGTGCCCACGACTCATGGGCCAACCCCTACTCATGGGCCAACCACCACCCATCTTCCAACAACTCGGGGACCAACCACTACCCATGTCCTTGCAACTCAAGGACCAACTACCACCCATGTGCCCACGACTCATGGGCCAACCAGCACCAATGTCCCTACAACTCAAGGATTAATAACCACACATGTCCCTACAACTCAAGGGCCAACCACTGCTCATGGGGCAACCACCAGACATGTCCCTGCAACTCAAAGACCAACCACCACCCATGTGCAGACGACTCATGGGCCAACCACCACCCATGTCCCTGCAACTCAAGGGCCAACCCCCACCCATGTGCCCACGACTCATGGCCCAACCACCACCCATGACCCTGCAACTCAAGGGCCAACCACCACCCATGTCCCTGCAACTCAAGGGCCAACCACCACCCATGTCCCTGCAACTCAAGGGCCAACCACCACCCATGTCCCTACAACTCAAGGCCCAACCACTGCTCATGGGGCAACCACCACACATCTTCCTGCAGCTCAAGGACCAACTACCACCCATGTGCCCACGACTCATGGGCCAACCAGCACCAATGTCCCTGCAACTCAAGGACCAATAACCACACATGTGCAGACGACTCATGGGCCAACCCCTATTCAAGGGCAAACCACCACCCATGTCCCTGCAAATCAAGGGCAAACCACCACCCATGTGACCACGACTCATGGGCCAACCCCTACTCATGGGCAAACCACCACCCATGTCCCTGCAACTCAAGGGCCAACTCCCACCCATGTCCCTGCAACTCAAGGGCCAACTCCCACCCATGTCCCTGCAACTCAAGGGCCAACCCCCACCCATGTGCCCACCACCCATGTCCCTGCAACTCAAGGGCCAACCACCACCCATGTGGCCACGATTCATGGGCCAACCCCTACTCATGGGCTAACCACCAACCATGTTCCTACAACTCAGGGACCAACCACCACCCATGTCCCTACAACTCAAGAGCCAACCACTGCTCATAGGGCAACCACCACCCATGTTCCTGCAACTCAAGGGCCAACCACTGCTCATGGGGCAATCACCACACATGTTCCTGCAGCTCAAGGACCAACCACCACCCATGTGCAGACGACTCATGGGCCAACCCCGACTCAAGGGCCAACCACCACCCATGCCCCTACAACTCAAGGGCCAAACCTTACTCACGGCCCAACCACCACACATATCTTTGAAACTGAAAGACCAACTACCACCCATGTCCCTGCAACTCAAGGGCCAACCAACACCCATGTGGCCACGACTCATGGGCCAACCCCTACTTATGGGCCAACCACCACACATGTTCCTGCAACTCAAGAGCCAACTTCCACCCATGTCCCTGCAACTCAAGGGCCAACTACCACCCATGTGCCCACGACTCATGGGCCAACCCCTACTCATGGGCCAACCACCACCCATCTTCCAACAACTCGGGGACCAACCACTACCCATGTCCTTGCAACTCAAGGACCAATTACCACCCATGTGCCCACGACTCATGGGCCAACCAGCACCAATGTCCCTACAACTCAAGGATTAATAACCACACATGTTCCTACAACTCAAGGGCCAACCACTGCTCATGGGGCAACCACCAGACATGTCCCTGCAACTCAAAGACCAACCACCACCCATGTGCAGACGACTCATGGGCCAACCACCACCCATGTCCCTGCAACTCAAGGGCCAACCCCCACCCATGTGCCCACGACTCATGGCCCAACCACCACCCATGACCCTGCAACTCAAGGGCCAACCACCACCCATGTCCCTGCAACTCAAGGGCCAACCACCACCCATGTCCCTGCAACTCAAGGGCCAACCACCACCCATGTCCCTACAACTCAAGGCCCAACCACTGCTCATGGGGCAACCACCACACATCTTCCTGCAGCTCAAGGACCAACTACCACCCATGTGCCCACGACTCATGGGCCAACCAGCACCAATGTCCCTGCAACTCAAGGACCAATAACCACACATGTGCAGACGACTCATGGGCCAACCCCTATTCAAGGGCCAACCACCACCCATGTCCCTGCAAATCAAGGGCAAACCACCACCCATGTGACCACGACTCATGGGCCAACCCCTACTCATGGGCAAACCACCACCCATGTCCCTGCAACTCAAGGGCCAACTCCCACCCATGTCCCTGCAACTCAAGGGCCAACTCCCACCCATGTCCCTGCAACTCAAGGGCCAACCCCCACCCATGTGCCCACCACCCATGTCCCTGCAACTCAAGGGCCAACCACCACCCATGTGGCCACGATTCATGGGCCAACCCCTACTCATGGGCTAACCACCACCCATGTTCCTACAACTCAGGGACCAACCACCACCCATGTCCCTGCAACTCAAGGGGCAACTCCCACCCATGTCCCTGCAACTCAAGGACCCACCACCACCCATGTCCAAGCAACTCAAGGACCAACCACCACCCATATCCCTGCAAATCAAGGGCCAACTACCCCCCATGTGCCCACGACTCATGGGCCAACTCCTCCTCATGGGCCAAACACCACCCTTGTCCCTGCAACTCAACGGCCAACCGCTCCAAATCCAACAACTCCAGTCGCAGTCCCCACATCTCCACCACCAGTTGTTGTCCTGTCAGCAACTTTGGAGGAACCATTTGTGGAAGAATTCAATGATGTCAACAGTGAGCAATACAAAGCTCTTGAAATTCAAGTTGCCACGTCGGTGAGTCCAGTTTAAATCCCCACTATGCTTTTCATCTCGTTTTTCTCGCTTCCAATTACTCGCCTTTTCCTCCATGTTACAGTGCGATGCCATCTTCAGGCAGAGATTCGGTTTTATCTTCATCCAGACTGTCATTATTCGGATTTTGTAAGTTTATGCAATTTTTGGGAGAGTACACAAGTGTGTGTACAAATGAGAGAACTGTTTCCATTTTTGTGCTACAGCCGCGCTGTGGTGTTGACGCGAATGGAAAACACGCAAGTGGAGGTAGGATTGGAGTTCAGGAACACAGCTTCGACTCCCACAGATGAGGATGTTGTCACCACCTTAGAAGAAACGCTGGGTCAGCCCAACAACACGTTTAACGTCAGCCTCGTCGCCAACACCATTCAAGTCATTCGTGAGTCTACCGCCTTGAACGCCTAAACATATGTTGGCCATTGTGACGTTCAAACCCTTTTTATACATTTTTTTCTTTTTTGTGATAGTTTGGCTGTGTTAGAGCCTAGTGGGATGACATTTTGTTCTAATAATTGTTGTTGTAGTAAATGTGTTGTGCGCATTAGGGTTAACCAATTGTCCTTCTGATTGTCTTGACAGAATCGCCGCAAAAAACAAATTCGACGACAGCCAAACCCAACACCACGGTGGCTCAAGCGACGACGGCCACCAAGAATCCCACTTTGAGCATCACATCACTAATCACGCGGACTCTGAGATTTACGTCCGTTGGTGAGACGTTCACGAGCGACTTGCTCGATCAGTCGTCTGCTGCGTTTATCAGCCGAGCGGGAATCATCAAGATGACGGTGAGACGCATTGAATGCACTGAGTTCTGATTTAAAGGGGAAACAAAACTACAACCACGCTTGATTCTCAGGACTTAACCATGAATGGAATAATTACATTTTGGAGCAACAGAATGGGAATGAAGCATCCTAAAAATAATGACAAAAATAACCAGTGTTGGGAAAGTTCATTTTCTGTGCAAACTAGTTTAAAGTTCAGTTCACCATTCCCAAAGTGAACAAGTTCATAGTTCTTTTCTTTTTTTTTTCAACATGTTGCTGATATGCTATTACCCTCAAAATACTGCCATTTCATTTCCCCATTGTTGGAATGATGGTAAAAGGACAGGTAACTTTGCATCATTCCTTGTAGCTCTGGCTGACTATATTAAATAAATATTGTATGATGCCTACTCTTATATTAATAGAAAAATAAATTCCATATCAGGACAGCGTGATCGTACAGATTTCTAACTCAAGAATTCTGATACGAATAATAATTTTCCTAGTAATCAATTTTTACGATAATGTACTGCTTTACAACACAACCAAAGAATACATTCACTCCCATTTACGCAGTGTCCCTGATCACACATGGCTGCCGATTGTAAACATGAATGCAGCATTCATATGAAGGCTCCTATATAGTGTGTTCAGCAGGGCTTTGTCCTGGAATTCCCGAACAAAACTTGACACTCTTGAATGAAAATGAGCTTTTGTTCAAAAACTGTTCTTTGCCAGAATGAGCGCATTCCAAGGGCGAAAGTGGCCCAGCAGTCATGGTCAGACCGGCCCAGTTCATGTGCGCCATGGGGAGCTAGCCAGCCGGCGACACAAATTTCATGTAACCCGATGATGTAAAAAATAATAATAATAATAAATGAATTTGATGCGCTTTCGGACCATATTTCATGGAGTAGTTAATAAAATCAAAAACCTGTAATGAAAAATATAAACAAAGACAAAAGGAACAGAGTAAGGACTACCATCTACACACCCAGGAGAATTAAGTCATATGGTGAGAGTACACACCTCATTCACAAATTCTCTCTCATTTAGATTTCCCCCCCTTTTACTGGTCCTAGAAGAGATGCAAGGTACATGGAACCAGCATGACCACCATTAAAATACAGTAGCGTCATAGTCAGTGTTCATCAACAACGAGGCAGAGGTTTCTTTCTTAAAAAGTATATTGATTATTATTATAAGCCACTGTAACATCATACATAGTTTGAATATTAACAGTGTTCTTCAAACCCATTCACTGCCAGCCTTCCCAGTTGACATGGATATTTGACTTCTAAAGACATCAATGGCAGTGAATTAAATATAGTCAAATCTACATAACTAATAAATTCAATTCTAAGATTTTGAACACAAAAGTTCAAAAGAAATTTACCTGAATAAATATTTGGAAACAAATAATTCAAAAATTATTAAATGCAACTGTACTAAACTTAAAAGTTATATACAACTGAAGTGTACTCAAAAAATATACTGTATTGGGAAAAAAACATAGTTTAAGCCACTGTAACATTGTTTACATTTTGAGCATTTAATTCAGGGATTGTCACCTACCAATAGAGGGAACCGGCGTAACATTGGTGGTCGCCATAACACACCTTGACCATCACTGAACTGTAGACCATTTGAGGTTCACAGTCCTCTTGGGAGTCCCTTCTGGAACGAACATACATGCTGGCCTATGATTGAGACAACAAAATATGGATATAAACGTTATTGAGGTTTTACTGACATGACATCCTGTGCAGAAGGATCGACTAAACCGGACACATACACAATAAGGCTGCACAATTTATCAAATGTTCATCATCAAGAGACATTGACATCATGCACACGAAACCTATCGCCAAGACAACCAAGACATGGTTAA
Organism: Phyllopteryx taeniolatus; assembly: GCF_024500385.1. Lineage (NCBI taxonomy): Eukaryota > Metazoa > Chordata > Actinopteri > Syngnathiformes > Syngnathidae > Phyllopteryx > Phyllopteryx taeniolatus. The sequence continues at coordinate 5,681,325 of NC_084524.1, read as the reverse complement.
CAAATGATATCTTGTAGCTATACACATTTATTTATCACAAGTCATATTGCAACATTTCAGTTTTTTCTCATTCTGTGCAGGTCTAACACTCTAGAATTTAATTATTATGATTGTTTTGGTTGCTGATGATCCCATGTATACCGGATGGGGCATGTTCAGACAAATTAATAAGCTATTTATTCATTCACATTAATTTAGTAGCAGTCAGCTCAAAGACAGTTACAGGTTGATTTCAACCAGAAAATAAAATTATCAATAAGCAGGTTGACAATTAAAGGAAACATTTGGTCATTGAATGATGATCATTTTGAACTCTGTGAAATGTAGGCCCAGTTAGCTAACACGACGAGGCTATAGTCGGCACTTCGCACCATTAGCAAGCAAACTCATGTTAGCCAAATAAGCATTTTCACAGAAAGCATTAGAATTTCAAACATAACTTTGCATTATATCACTTGGGCTTTCGTGTTTTTCGATATTCAGCTGTTGAGGGACAAACTCGCCGCGGCTTGTGCTGGCAACGGATTAGCAAAACTCGAACGACCGCCAAATAAATCCCGTTATTTTCTAATGTGTGGCCGTCACTTCCTCGAGGGATTTCTTTTTTTTCTTTTTTCTTTTTTTTTTTTTAATCTCTCACCTTCTCAGCAGCACCTTTTCGTTTCGGAGGTTGTTGTTTTTTTTTCTTGTCCATCGTAACTCTGGTCCCGCTGGCTATCAAGCTACAAATTCTAGCACAGTTAGCCGAAGAGCGATTGACAGGTGATCGTCAGCTGCAACAGCCCGGTGTAAATGAGTGGGGCATAAACACGTGGTCGTAATTTGATATCACAGACAGTAGTAGGGGAAAACGGGTATGTACAGTATAGCCAATCACAACAATGGGCCCAGGTACAACACTGAAAAATAACATTATGGAGCAAAAAGTGCTGGTTTGTTTGATTGTTGCGAATCAAGCATTCATGCTAATTTAGTCACATGCCCAAAATTGAACCTCCCCAAAAAGTGAATCCAGCCTACATATTACAAATCTTGTTTCTCAGCATTCACACAATAAGAAGAAGAAACAAAGCTGAAAAATTATACTGCTCTTTTCACAGCTTGAACCACTCTACGAAATCACATTTTCCTCATTTAAAGACCTGACAGTAACATCATTCAGGTATTGTATTCAAAAATAATAATAATAAAAACAACTTAACTAGAGCTCTATGTCTTGGTGTGTAGTCACAACTCAGCATTGTATTTATATTTTTCGCAGTAACGGCTCCATTATCAACCGAATGGACCTGAGATTCACATCTGGCTCTGTGCCCAGCAATAACGTCATTGCTAGCGTTTTGATCAACGCTGCGCCCAACATCACCACCTTTAACGTGGACACATCGTCCATTTTTGTGGACGGCATGCGTAAGATAAAAAAATTATAATAAAAATACATTTTTGTACAATTATTAGAGATGAATGTATTTTTTTTTTTTTCCAACAGCGGTTTCAAGCAGCGCAAGCCAGAAGACGAGCCTCATCACCGCATCTGGGATGGTGCTGTTGTCATGGTTACTGGCGAGCCAGCAGTAGCACCTTTGGGCCTGTTCATCAACTAAGGGTCAGGGAGCCAAAAAAAGTTCCCTGCGGACTTCCGTATCATTTAAGTTATATGTGTATGGGAATTTTGCATGATATCATTTCTGGGAGTCTATAACATAATGCACACTGTATAAAAAATAATGCCTTTGCACACTGTATAAAAATTAAGGCCTTTAGACGTTTTAAGAATTCAAGTCTTTGTCACTGTATACAAATTTAAGTCTTTGCACACTGTGTAAGAATTCAAGCCTTTGGACACTATTATAATAGAAATCTTTGTACACTGTATGCATAATAATTAAAGCCTTTAGATACTCCAGAAAATGTGTGTGTGTGTGTGTGTGTTGGGGGGGCATTATGAACAAAGAAGCCATATGATATTTTTTCCTGTGAGTAAAACATCATTATTACATAAACAATAAAATAAAAATAAAGAAATCTGGCATTTCCTAACACTGTTGTCTATTATTTATTGTCTGGCCACTGTCGTTAGACAAATTAAAACCTTCGAACACTGGATGAGAATTAATGCACGGTACACGTTAATATTGATATTGATTATATAGCATTTCTGGGAGTCTACATCTTAAAATATTAATAATCTGTCTCAAAATCCGTGCAATAACCGAATGCTATATCATAATCTGGGTTTTCTCCCAAATGTGAACAACTGTATCTTATGTAAGTAAGTGTATTATTGTATTATTATCCTTGTGAGGATAAGCGGCCCAGATGATGGATTGATGGATGGATACTCCCCCCCCCCCCCCAGGGAATCAATATACGCAATATACGTCACTCGCAATAAAAACATTACATTACAGTAAACTCAAATTACTAGTTCAATATCTTGCGTGCATGTTTTGCCTTAATATTACATAATAATGGATGAATCATGGAATTGTTGGCGTTCAGTGCGCACGGTGCGAAAAACTATGACGTCACGTCGAGTTGCTTTGTCTCCAAAAGTGCGACATTAGAAATGTTAAACCAACAACAACGTGACATGAATGAAAACAGACCTCACAGGGATCATCTTTTTCTCATCGCTCCATTGGTGCAGTACAATAGAACATCTTTGCGACTAAAATTAGCCACCCAATGTCCCATACTGTCTCATTTGCTCGTATATACAAAAGTACTCACACCCTGTACTTAAGCAGAGGTACAGAGACTCGTGTAAAAAAAAAAAAAAGACAGATAAAAGTAGAAGAGCCAATTCAACTCCTCGACTGAAGTTAAAGTAAAAAAGTGCAGACTGAAATTCACATAAGTACAAAAGTAAAAAAATATGTTTTTAATATTAATTATATTAAATAACCATTTTGATAACTTGCCACAATGAGAGAAAAAAAACTTCAACGCACGCAAAATAGGTTCCCGCTTTTATTAACTTGCACAATCTGTGTAATGAGAAGAAGAAGAAAAAAATCATATCACGAGTCGCGTTATCAAAACGTGTTCCCAAAACGTCGAGCAATTTACGAACAAAAAATGCGAATGTAGATTATTTTAACTGAAAAAAAAATACACATTGCCTGTGAGTGTTTTATTCTTCTTCTTCTTATTATTATTATTATTATTATTATTATTATACATATATTTTATTATTAGATAGTGAGGTGTTAAACAGCAGAAGCTTTTTTTGGGCTGGCACAAGACAACACATTACATGACAATTTTTAGAGCAGACAATATCAAATTTACAGTATTTTCTTAAATAAACTATAGATGGGGAATATCTTGCGTCTCCTTGGTTCACATTTCTCCAGGTCGGTGTTGTCCCTGTCCCCCCCCCCCATATAAGAGCCAAAGATCTCAATTGAAGTTATCAACTCACCATACTTTGACAAAGTAAGGAATAGAAAGTACAGATATCCATTTTCAGATGTACAGAGTCAAGGTACTCGTTGGGAAAATAAATACTCAAGTAAAGCACAGATACCTGAAAAATCTACTTCAATACAATAATCCCACCGATGGATAGAGTATATGAACACTTTTTTAAACTCGAGAGCGACACATTGGGTTACACCCACGTTGCTCATTCTTTATTTGCTTTATGTCACATTGGATATCGGGCGGAATGCATGGCGACAAAAGAATGGAGGGTGTGAGTGACATCTGACAGCCCTGATCTAGGGATTGTTCAGTAATGTCTCACAACATTGCAGCAAAAAAGGAATTACGGGGTCACGCCAAACATCTATTGTACTGTTGCGATATAAAAGCCGCTGGGGAAGATGCACGTCGGCACTCAACAAGGTGAAGTCTCAAACTGGAAATACGCAATACGAAAATTTTAAATAGGAAACACAGGAGACGGCAAGATCAATTTCATTATTATTTAAGGTATCTGTATTTTTTGTGCGCTTTGATAACTTATTTTAAAACTTTTTGTATTTTAATTTAACCAACAATATTATTTGTATTGATTTGTTTTCATTGTATTCATTTTGTTTAATGTATATTTAATCATTTTAGCAATGATAACTCTTAAAAAAGTAGAAGGGAAATGTAATCTGCGGGATTTATAATTTTCATGTATTAGTTTTTAAAAAGTTTTAATGTATCTATGTAATTGTATTTATTACTTATTTTAAACCTTGACAAAAGAAAAGAGAAAACATTGCTGCATCATATCAATAATTTTGTGGCTTTGTATTTGACCATTTAAGCTATATTATCAAAAGTGGAGAAGATAACACAGAAAGCGCAGGTTTTAGTTATTTATTATATTTCAAACTCAAATGTCATCACATTGTTTCATTTTTTAATAATGGATTCGATTCATGTTTTTGTTTTAAATTATTATATTATTATTATAGACACGAAAAAGTGCGTTAGGAAATTGTGACATACCATATTTCTACATTTTTTTCATTAAATTAATTAGGCACTTGATTAGTTTATTGATTAAAATGTTCACTCAGTGGGACAGAACTAAGGCGTGATTGTATGGACACACACATACCTGCCACCTATCTGCATGTTGGTTTAATTATTTGTTTTCCCATTGTGTAGAAGAAAACAAACAAGATGCTTAATCGATGGATGATGGCAACGTTCCTGATTCTAACAGGTAACTTGAGATATGCTGTTCAAATATAGTGGGACATCTCTTTTGCATACTACGGACACAAGATAAAAAGTGCTTTAAACGTAATTTTTTTTCTTTCATTTCACAACACCTCAACACCCACACCAAAGGTTTGAGGAAAACTAGTGGATGGGAACCAATGTCGAGCACAATGGCAACGCCTGGTCAAACAAGAACTGCAGGGTCAATTGCACTAACAACACTTACAGAAACAACAACTGTTGCCACAAAAACGGAATCGACAACAACAGTGACAACACCTGCGGAAACAATAACAACTGCGACGTCAACAGAACCTGAAACAAAGACAGTGACAACACCAGCAGAAACAACAACCGTGGTATCCCCAACAGAAACTACAAAAACAGGAGTGACAACACCAGCAGAAAGAACAACCGTTGCCACAACAACAGAGTCTACAACAAGTGAGGCAACAACTGCAGTGACAACACCTGCGGAAACAAGAACAGTTGCCCCAACACCCGACCACGTGACAACAGTAGTGATATCACCTGCGGAAACAACATCAATTGCCAGTTCAACTTCATCTACAACTGCAGTAACCACAGCAGTGACAACACCTGAAGGAACATCAACAGAGGCCAGAACATCAGAACATGTGCCAGCTAAAGGGACCACACCAGCAGAAACAACAGCAGCTTCCGCAACAACTGTGGTAACCACAGCAGTGAAGACACCAGCAGAAACAATAACAGTTTCCACAACAACAACAGAATCTGCAACAGCCACAGCGATAACACCAGTTGAAACAACAGCCATTGCCACGACAACAGAATCTATAACGGCGGTAATATCAGAAGTGACGACACCAGCAGATGAAACAACAACCGTATCCACAACAGAATCTGCAATAACGGCAGTGACGACATTGGAAGAAACAATAGCTGTTGCCACAACAACAGAATCTGCAACAACTGCATTGACGACACGAGAAGAAACAACAGCCTTTGCCACAACAACGGAATCTGAAACAACTGCAGTAACAACACCTTCAGAAACAACAAACCATGCCACAACAACAGAATCTGCAACAACTGCAATGACGACACTAGTTGAAACAACAGCCATTGCAACAACGACAGAATCTGCAACCACTGCACTTACCACACCTTCCGATTCAACAACCATTGCCACAACAGCAGAATCTCCAACAACAGCGGTAACAACAGAAGTGACAACACCAGCAGAGGAAACAACAACCACATCGACAACAACAGAATCTGCAACCACTGCACTTATGAGACCTTCCGATTCAACAACCATTGCCACAACAGAATCTGTAACAACGGTAGTGACCACACCAGTTGAAACAACAGCCATTCCCACAAAAACAGAATCTATAACAACGGCGGTAACAACAGAAGTGATGACACCAGCAGAAAAAACAACAACCGTATCCACAACAGAATCTCCAACAACTGCAGTGACGACATCTTCAGATTCAACAACCATTGCCATAACAACAGAATCTGCAACGACGGCAGGGATGACACCGGAAGAAACAACAGCCATTGGCACAACAGCAGAATCTCCAACAACTGCGGTAACAACAGAAGTGATAACACCAGCAGAAGAAACAACAACCACATCCACAACAACAGAATCGGCTCCAACTGCGGTGATGACACCTGTAGAAACAACAGCCACTTCCACAACAGAATCTGCAACCACTGCACTTACGACACCTTCCGATTCAACAACCATTGCCACAACGGAATATGTAACAACGGTAGTGACCACACTTGCAGAAACAACAACAGAATCTGCAACAAATGCAGTGACAACACCAGTTGAAAAAACAGCCATTGCCACAACAACAGAATCTGCAACAACTGCAGGGATGACACCGGAAGAAACAACAGCCATTGCCACAACAGCAGAATCTCCAACAACAGCGGTAACAACTCCTTCAGAAACAACAAACCATGCCACAACAACAGAATCTGCAACAACTACAGTGACGACACCTGCAGAACCAACAACCATTGCCACAACAAGAGAATCTGCAACCACTGCACTTACCACACCTGCAGAAACAACAACCTTTATCACAACAACAGAATCTACAACTACAGTGACATCACCTTCAGATTCAACAACCATTGCCATAACAACAGAATCTGCAATGACGGCAGGGATGACACCGGAAGAAACAGCAGCCATTGCCACGACAGCAGAATCTCCAACTCTAGCGGTAACAACAGAAGTGACAACACCAGCAGAAGAAACAACAACCACATCCACAACAACAGAATCTGTAACAACTCTAGTCACGACACCTGCGGAAACAACAGTTGCCACAACTACAGAATCTGCGGAAAAAACAACAGTTGCCACAACATCAGAATCTACAACAACTGAAGGAACAACGGCCATTGCCATAACAACAGAATCTCAACCAACGGCAGTCACGACATCGGTTGCCACAACAACAGAATCTGCAAAAACTACAGTGACGATATCTGTAGAAACAGCCACTGACACAACTACAGAATCCGCAGAAAAAACAACAGTTACCACAACATCAGAATCTACAACTGCAGGAACAACACTTTCAGAAACAACAAACCATGCCACAACAACAGAATCTGCAACAACTGCATTGACGACACGAGAAGAAACAACAGCCTTTGCCACAACAACAGAATCTAAAACAACTGCAGTAACAACTCCTTCAGAAACAACAAACCATGCCACAACAACAGAATCTGCAACAACTGCAATGACAACACCAGTTGAAACAACAGCCATTGCAACAACGACAGAATCTGCAACCACTGCACTTACCACACCTGCAGAAACAACAACCATTATCACAACAACAGAATCTACAACTACAGTGACAATACCTTCCAACTCAACAACCATTGCAATAACAACAGAATCTGCAACAACGGCAGGGATGACACCGGAAGAAACAACAGCCATTGCCACAACAGCAGAATCTCCAACAACAGCGGTAACAACAGAAGTGATAACACCAGCAGAAGAAACAACAACCACATCCACAACAACAGATTCTGCTTCAACGGCGATGACGACACCTGTAGAAACAACAGCCACTGCCACAACAGAATCTGCAACCGCTGCGGTGATGACACCTGTAGAAACAACAGCCACTTCCACAACAGAATCTGCAACCACTGCACTTACGACACCTTCCGATTCAACAACCATTGCCACAACGGAATATGTAACAACGGTAGTGACCACACTTGCAGAAACAACAACAGAATCTGCAACAAATGCAGTGACAACACCAGTTGAAAAAACAGCCATTGCCATAACAACAGAATCTGCAACAACGGCAGGGATGACACCGGAAGAAACAACAGCCATTGCCACAACAGCAGAATCTCCAACAACAGCGGTAACAACAGAAGTGATAACACCAGCAGAAGAAACAACAACCACATCCACAACAACAGATTCTGCTTCAACGGCGATGACGACACCTGTAGAAACAACAGCCACTGCCACAACAGAATCTGCAATCACTGCACTTACGACACCTTCCGATTCAACAACCATTGCCACAACAGTAGTGACTACACCTGCAGAAACAACAACAGTTTTGACAGCAATAACAGAATCTGCAACAAATGCAGTGACAAGAGCCATTGCCACAACAACAGAATCTATAACAACGGCGGTAACAACAGAAGTGACGACACCTGCAGAAGAAACAACAACCATATCCACAACAAAATCTCCAACAACGGCAGTGACAACATCGGAAGAAACAATAGCTGTTGCCACAATAATAGAATCTACAACAACAGCAACAAGTGCAGTGACGACACCTTCAGATTCAACAACCATTGCCCCAACAACAGAATCTGCAACGACGGCAGGGATGACACCGGAAGAAACAACAGCCATTGGCACAACAGCAGAATCTCCAACAACTGCGGTAACAACAGAAGTGATAACACCAGCAGAAGAAACAACAACCACATCCACAACAACAGATTCTGCTTCAACGGCGATGACGACACCTGTAGAAACAACAGCCACTGCCACAACAGAATCTGCAATCACTGCACTTACGACACCTTCCGATTCAACAACCATTGCCACAACAGTAGTGCCTACACCTGCAGAAACAACAACAGTTTTGACAGCAATAACAGAATCTGCAACAAATGCAGTGACAACAGCCATTGCCACAACAACAGAATCTATAACAACGGCGGTAACAACAGAAGTGACGACACCTGCAGAAGAAACAACAACCATATCCACAACAAAATCTCCAACAACGGCAGTGACAACATCGGAAGAAACAATAGCTGTTGCCACAATAATAGAATCTACAACAACAGCAACAAGTGCAGTGACGACACCTTCAGATTCAACAACCATTGCCCCAACAACAGAATCTGCAACGACGGCAGGGATGACACCGGAAGAAACAACAGCCATTGGCACAACAGCAGAATCTCCAACAACTGCGGTAACAACAGAAGTGATAACACCAGCAGAAGAAACAACAACCACATCCACAACAACAGATTCTGCTTCAACGGCGATGACGACACCTGTAGAAACAACAGCCACTGCCACAACAGAATCTGCAATCACTGCACTTACGACACCTTCCGATTCAACAACCATTGCCACAACAGTAGTGCCTACACCTGCAGAAACAACAACAGTTTTGACAGCAATAACAGAATCTGCAACAAATGCAGTGACAACAGCCATTGCCACAACAACAGAATCTATAACAACGGCGGTAACAACAGAAGTGACGACACCTGCAGAAGAAACAACAACCATATCCACAACAAAATCTCCAACAACGGCAGTGACAACATCGGAAGAAACAATAGCTGTTGCCACAATAATAGAATCTACAACAACAGCAACAAGTGCAGTGACGACACCTTCAGATTCAACAACCATTGCCCCAACAACAGAATCTGTTACAACTGCATTGACGACACGGGAAGAAACAACAGCCTTTGCCACAACAGAATCTGAAACAACTGGAGTAACAACACCTTCAGAAACAACAAACCATGCCACAACAACAGAATCTGCAACAACTGCAATGACAACACCAGTTGAAACAACAGCCATTGCAACGACAGAATCTGCAACCACTGCACTTACCACACCTGCAGAAACAACAACCATTATTACAACAACAGAATCTACAACTACAGTGACAACACCTTCCAACTCAACAGCCATTGCCATAACAAAAGAATCTGCAACGACGGCAGGGATGACACCGGAAGAAACAACAGCCATTGCCACAACAGCAGAATCTCCAACAACAGCGGTAACAACAGAAGTGATAACACCAGCAGAAGAAACAACAACCACATCCACAACAACAGATTCTGCTTCAACGGCGATGACGACACCTGTAGAAACAACAGCCACTGCCACAACAGAATCTGCAACCGCTGCGGTGATGACACCTGTAGAAACAACAGCCACTTCCACAACAGAATCTGCAACCACTGCACTTACGACACCTTCCGATTCAACAACCATTGCCACAACGGAATATGTAACAACGGTAGTGACCACACTTGCAGAAACAACAACAGAATCTGCAACAAATGCAGTGACAACACCAGTTGAAAAAACAGCCATTGCCATAACAACAGAATCTGCAACAACGGCAGGGATGACACCGGAAGAAACAACAGCCATTGCCACAACAGCAGAATCTCCAACAACAGCGGTAACAACAGAAGTGATAACACCAGCAGAAGAAACAACAACCACATCCACAACAACAGATTCTGCTTCAACGGCGATGACGACACCTGTAGAAACAACAGCCACTGCCACAACAGAATCTGCAATCACTGCACTTACGACACCTTCCGATTCAACAACCATTGCCACAACAGTAGTGACTACACCTGCAGAAACAACAACAGTTTTGACAGCAATAACAGAATCTGCAACAAATGCAGTGACAAGAGCCATTGCCACAACAACAGAATCTATAACAACGGCGGTAACAACAGAAGTGACGACACCTGCAGAAGAAACAACAACCATATCCACAACAAAATCTCCAACAACGGCAGTGACAACATCGGAAGAAACAATAGCTGTTGCCACAATAATAGAATCTACAACAACAGCAACAAGTGCAGTGACGACACCTTCAGATTCAACAACCATTGCCCCAACAACAGAATCTGCAACGACGGCAGGGATGACACCGGAAGAAACAACAGCCATTGGCACAACAGCAGAATCTCCAACAACTGCGGTAACAACAGAAGTGATAACACCAGCAGAAGAAACAACAACCACATCCACAACAACAGATTCTGCTTCAACGGCGATGACGACACCTGTAGAAACAACAGCCACTGCCACAACAGAATCTGCAATCACTGCACTTACGACACCTTCCGATTCAACAACCATTGCCACAACAGTAGTGACTACACCTGCAGAAACAACAACAGTTTTGACAGCAATAACAGAATCTGCAACAAATGCAGTGACAACAGCCATTGCCACAACAACAGAATCTATAACAACGGCGGTAACAACAGAAGTGACGACACCTGCAGAAGAAACAACAACCATATCCACAACAAAATCTCCAACAACGGCAGTGACAACATCGGAAGAAACAATAGCTGTTGCCACAATAATAGAATCTACAACAACAGTAACAAGTGCAGTGACGACACCTTCAGATTCAACAACCATTGCCCCAACAACAGAATCTGTTACAACTGCATTGACGACACGGGAAGAAACAACAGCCTTTGCCACAACAGAATCTGAAACAACTGGAGTAACAACACCTTCAGAAACAACAAACCATGCCACAACAACAGAATCTGCAACAACTGCAATGACAACACCAGTTGAAACAACAGCCATTGCAACGACAGAATCTGCAACCACTGCACTTACCACACCTGCAGAAACAACAACCATTTTTACAACAACAGAATCTACAACTACAGTGACAACACCTTCCAACTCAACAGCCATTGCCATAACAAAAGAATCTGCAACGACGGCAGGGATGACACCGGAAGAAACAACAGCCATTGCCACAACAGCAGAATCTCCAACAACTGCGGTAACAACAGAAGTGATAACACCAGCAGAAGAAACAACAACCACATCCACAACAACAGATTCTGCTTCAACGGCGGTGACAACACCTGTAGAAACAACAGCCACTGCCACAACAGAATCTGCAACCACTGCACTTACGACACCTTCCGATTCAACAACCATTGCCACAACAGTAGTGACTACACCTGCAGAAACAACAACAGTTTTGACAGCAATAACAGAATCTGCAACAAATGCAGTGACAACGGCCCTTGCCACAACAACAGAATCTATAACAACAGCGGTAACAACAGAAGTGACGACACCAGCAGAAGAAACAACAACCGTATCCACAACAGATTCTCCAACAACGGCAGTGACAACATCGGAAGAAACAATAGCTGTTGCCACAATAATAGAATCTACAACAACAGTAACAAGTGCAGTGACGACACCTTTGGATTCAACAACCATTGCCCCAACAACAGAATCTGTTACAACTGCATTGACGACACGGGAAGAAACAACAGCCTTTGCCACAACAGAATCTGAAACAACTGCAGTAATGACACCTTCAGAAACAACAAACCATGCCACAACAACAGAATCTGCAACAACTGCATTGACGACACAAGAAGAAACAACAGCCTTTGCCACAACAACAGAATCTAAAACAACTGCAGTAACAACTCCTTCAGAAACAACAAACCATGCCACAACAACAGAATCTGCAACAACTGCAATGACAACACCAGTTGAAACAACAGCCATTGCAACAACGACAGAATCTGCAACCACTGCACTTAACACACCTGCAGAAACAACAACCATTATCACAACAACAAAATCTACAACTACAGTGACAACACCTTCCAACTCAACAACCATTGCCATAACAACAGAATCTGCAACGACGGCAGGGATGACACCGGAAGAAACAACAGCCATTGCCACAACAGCAGAATCTCCAACAACAGAAGTGATAACACCAGCAGAAGAAACAACAACCACATCCACAACAACAGATTCTGCTTCAACAGCGGTGACGACACCTGTAGAAACAACAGCCACTGCCACAACAGAATCTGCAATCACTGCACTTACGACACCTTCCGATTCAACAACCATTGCCACAACAGTAGTGACTACACCTGCAGAAACAACAACAGTTTTGACAGCAATAACAGAATCTGCAACAAATGCAGTGACAACAGCCATTGCCACAACAACAGAATCTATAACAACGGCGGTAACAACAGAAGTGACGACACCTGCAGAAGAAACAACAACCGTATCCACAACAGAATCTCCAAAAACGGCAGTGACAACATCGGAAGAAACAATAGCTGTTGCCACAATAATAGAATCTACAACAACAGTAACAAGTGTAGAGACGACACCTTCAGATTCAACAACCATTGCCCCAACAACAGAATCTGTTACAACTGCATTGACGACACGGGAAGAAACAACAGCCTTCGCCACAACAGAATCTGAAACAACTGCAGTAACAACAGGTTCAGAAACAACAAGCCATGCCACAACAACAGAATCTGCAACAACTGCAATGACGACACCAGTTGAAACAACAGCCATTGCAACAACGACAGAATCTGCAACCACTGCACTTAACACACCTGCAGAAACAACAACCATTATCACAACAACAGAATCTACAGAATCCGCTGAAAAAACAACAGTTGCCACAACATCAGAATCTACAACAACTGCAGGAACAACGGCAGTGACGACACCTGCTGAAACAACAGCTGTTGCCACAATAACAGCATCTGCAACAACTCCAGTCACGATATCTGCGGAAACAACAGTCGCCACAACCACAGAATCTAAAACAACTGCAGTGACGACATCAGGAGAAGCAACAGTTCCCACAACAGAGTCTGCAACAACTACCACGACAAAACTTATAGAAACAATAGCCGTTGCCATAACAACAGAATCTGAACCAACACCTGCCAAAACAACAACAGTTGTCACAACACTAGAATCTGCAACAACTGCAGTGACAACACCGGTAGACACAACAACAGAATCTACGACATTGACAGTCACGCCACATGTGGAAACAACAGTCGTTACCACAAAAACACAATTTGCGGACAAAACAACAGGGGAAACAACAACAGAATCTACAAATGCAGTGACAGCACCAGTAGAAACAACAAATGTTGCCATGACAACAGAATCAACAACAACGGCAGTCATGACACATGCGGAAACAACAACAGTTGCCACAACAACAGAATCTGTAACAACTGCAGTGACAACATCTGCTGAAACAATAGGTGCTACAACAACAGATTCTACAACAACTGTGGTAACAACGGCTGTGACAACACCTGCAGAAAAAACTACTGTAGCCCCAACAACAGAATCTACAACAACAGCAGGAACAACGGCAGTACCGACACCTGCTGAAACAACAGCTATTGCCACAACAACAGAATCTGTAAAAACTCCTTTTACAATACCTGCAGAAATAACCACTCCCACAACAGAGTCTGCAACAACTGCTGTGACAACACTGGTAGAAACAACAGCCGTTGCCATAACAACAGAATCTGAACCAACGGCAGTCACGACACCTGCAGAAACAACAGTTGCCACAACATCAGAATCTGCAGGAACTACGGCAGTGACGACACCTGCTGAAACAACAGCTGTTGCCACAACAACAGAATCTGCAACAACTTCAGTCACGATACCTGCGGAAACAACAACAGTTGCCACAACTACAGAATCTGCAATAACTGCAGTGACAACATCAGCAGAAGCAATAGTTCCCACAACAACAGAGTCTGCAACAATTGCCGTGACAACACTGGTAGATACAACAGCCGTTGCCATAACAACAGAATCTGTAACAACTGCAGCAACGACATCTGCAGAAACAACAACAGTGGCTTCAACAACAGATTCAACAACAAATGCGGCAACGTCAGTGACATTACCTGCAGAAATAACTACTGTATTCACGACAACAGAAACTGCAACTGCAGTGACGAAACCAGAAGAAACATCAACCATTATCACAACAGGATCTGCGACAACTGCAGAAACAATAACCTTAGGAACAACGACAGAATCTGCAACAACTCTAGTCACGACACCTGCAGAAACAACAATTGCCACAACTACAGAATCTGCGGTAAAAACAACAGTTGCCACAACAACAGAATCTGCAACAACTGCAGTGATGACATCTGCTGAAAAAACTACTGTAGCCCCAACAACAGAATCTACAACAACTGCAGGAACAACGGCAGTGACAACAGCTGCTGAAACAACAGCTATTGCCATTGCCACAACAACAGAGTCTGCAACAACTTCTGTGACAACACTGGTAGAAACAACAGCCGTTGCCATAATAACAGAATCTGAACCAACGGCAGTCACGACACCTGCAGAAACAACAGTTGCCACAACATCAGAATCTACAACAACTGCAGGAACTACGGCAGTGACGACACCTGCTGAAACAACAGCTGTTGCCACAACAACAGAATCTGCAACAACTTCAGTCACGATACCTGCGGAAACAACAACAGTTGCCACAACTACAGAATCTGCAATAACTGCAGTGACAACATCAGTAGAAGCAATAGTTCCCACAACAACAGAGTCTGCAACAACTGCTGTGACAACACTGGTAGAAACAACAGCCGTTGCCACAACAACAGGATCTGCGACAACTGCAGAAACAACAACCTTAGTAACAACAACAGAATCTACAAAAACAGCAGTCACAACTGAAACAACTGCCGTGACAACACTGGTGGAAACAACAGCCCTTTCCATAACAACAGAATCTGAACCAAAGACAGTCACGACACCTGCAGAAACAACAACAGTTAACACATCAACAGATTCTACAACAAATGCGGCAACAACGTTAGTGACAATACCTGCAGAAACAGCTACTGTAGCTACAACAGATTCGGCAAAAACTCCAGTGACGACACCAGTAGAAACAACAACCGTTGCCACAATAACAGAATCTACAATAAATGCGGTGACAACATTGGTAGAAACAACAGCCATTGCCACAACAACAGAATCTAGAACAACTCCGGTAACAACGGCAGTGATCACACCTGCGGAAACAACGACTGCCACAACAGCAGAATTGACAAGAACTGCAGCAACAACTGTAGTGATGACACCTGCAAAATCAATAACGGTTGTCCAAACAGAATCTGCAACAACGGCAGTGACAACACATGCAGAACCAACAACCATTGCCACAACAAGAGAATCTGCTACAACAACTAAACGAGTTACTTTCAGATCTCTACAAAGCACATTTACAAATGATTTGATGGATCAAACCTCTGCGGCTCACCAAAACAGAGCAGCAATGATCAAGACAGAAGTATGTTAAAAAATAATAATGTACGACAAATGCAACATTGCAGTGAAGATCAACTAACTCAAAGTCTTTTTCCCCCAGCTTACACCTATATTCTCTGCAGCATTTCCTTCCTCCTTCATCATCCTTATCATCATCAAATTCAGGTACTTTGCTGTTGTTGTTAATTTGTCCGGTGAACTGAATATTAAAGTAGTTACAGTGTTCAAATGTTTTTGGTGATTTCTTTTGCAGGAGCGGCTCAGTCGTAAATGTCATGGACCTTGAGTTAACGGCCACATCTACACCAAGTAACACCGAAATTGCGGATGTCTTGTCTGAAGCGGCTTTAAAAGTCAGTGGCTTTGACATTGAAACCAGCTCCATCGCTGTTGATGGGACAGCCATAGACGTGTTGACGACACAATCTGCTGCAACGGCAACCCCTGTTCTGACAACAACAGATGAAACCGATAAAACAACTGCCATAGCCACAACAAGAGGATCAACAACAGCTCATACAACTGAAGACATGTCAGCTCCAACAACATCTGCAGCCTCAAGTGCAACAGTAACAACTGCTCAGGCAACAACTGCAGTGACAACCCCTGCTGAAACAACAGCTGTAGCCACACCAGCAGACTTGACAACGCTTGCTGAAACAATGGCAGGAACATCAGCTGGCACAACAGCATCAGTATTGATGTCATCTGTAGTAACTAGTGAAACAGCAATACCTACTGTGGTGTCAACTGGGGCAACTGCTGAAACAACAGTTGTAGAAACAACTGGCAAGTCTGAAACGACAGTTCAGAGAACTGTAGAAACATCGGCTCACACATCAACAGTTGTAGAAGCAACAAGTGAAAAGGCAACCACTGCTCAGGCAACAACTGCAGTGACAATCCCTGCTGAAACTACATTTGGAGCCACAACCCCAGAATCAGAAACAGTTCACATAACTGCAGAAACGTCAGCTCCAACAACATTTGTAGCATCAACAGCAACAACTGCTCAGGCAACAACTGCAGTGACAACCCCTGCTGAAGCAACAGCTATAGCCACAGCAGAAGACTCTACAACGCTTGCTGAAACAACTGCAGGAATATCAGCTGGCACAACAACATCAATATTGCCGTCATCTGCAGCAACTAGTGAAACAGAAACACCAACTGTGGTGTCAAATGGGGCAACAACTGCTGAAACGACAGTTGTAGACACCACTGCAGAATCAGAAACAGCAGTTGAGACAACTGTTGTAACATCTGCTCCAACAACAACAGCAGTGCTGGCAACATCTGCCACGACACGTGCGTCGGCGACCACTGCTGAGGTAACAACTGCAGAGATAACCCCTGCTGAGAAAACAACTGTAGCCACAACTGCAGAATCAGAAACAACAGCTCAGAAAACTGTAGAAACGCCAGCTCCCACGACATCTGCAGCATCAAGTGCAAAAGCAACAACTGCTCAAGAAGCAACTGCAGTGACAACCCCTGCTGAAGCAACAGCTGTAGCCACAGCAGAAGACTCTACAACTCTAGCTGAAACAACTGCAGGAATATCAGCTGGCACAACTACATCAATATTGGAGTCATCTGCAGCACCGAGTGAAACAGCAACACCTGCTGAGGCATCAACTGGTGCAATGACAGTTGTAGAAACAACTGCCAAGTCTGAAACGACAGTCCAGACAACTGTAGCAACATCGGCTCCCACATCATCAGTTGTAGAAGCAACAAGTGCAAAGGCAACCACTGCTCAGGCAACAACTGCAGTGACAATCCCTGCTGAAACCACATTTGTAGACACAACCCCAGAATCAGAAACAGTTCACATAACTGTAGAAACGTCAGCTCCAACAGCATTTGTAGCATCAACAGCAACACTTGCTCAGGCAACTGCAGTGAGAACATCGGCTCCCACATCATCAGTTGTAGAAGCAACAAGTGCAAAGGCAACCACTGCTCAGGCAACAACTGCAGTGACAATCCCTGCTGAAACCACATTTGTAGACACAACCCCAGAATCAGAAACAGTTCACATAACTGTAGAAACGTCAGCTCCAACAGCATTTGTAGCATCAACAGCAACACTTGCTCAGGCAACTGCAGTGACAACCCCTGCTGAAGCAACAGCTGCAGCCACAGCAGAAGCCTCTACAAATCTTGCTGAAACAACTGCAGGAATATCAGCTGGCACAACAACATCAATATTGGAGTCATCTGCAGCAACGAGTGAAACAGCAACACCTGTTGTGGCATCAACTGGTGCAACTGCTGAAACGACAGTTGTAGAAACAACTGCCAAGTCTGAAACGACAGTTCAGACAACTGTAGAAACATTGGCTCCCACATCACCAGTTGTAGAAGCAACAAGTGCAAAGGCAACTACTGCTCAGGCAACAACAGCAGTGACAGTCCCTGCTGAAGCAACAGCTGTAGCCACAGCAGAAGACTCTACAACTCTTGCTGAAACAACTGCAGGAATATCAGCTGGCACAACAACATCAATATTGCCGTCATCTGCAGCAACTAGTGAAACAGAAACACCAACTGTGGTGTCAAATGGGGCAACAACTGCTGAAACGACAGTTGTAGACACCACTGCAGAATCAGAAACAGCAGTTGAGACAACTGTTGTAACATCTGCTCCAACAACAACAGCAGTGCTGGCAACATCTGCCACGACACGTGCGTCGGCGACCACTGCTGAGGTAACAACTGCAGAGATAACCCCTGCTGAGAAAACAACTGTAGCCACAACTGCAGAATCAGAAACAACAGCTCAGAAAACTGTAGAAACGCCAGCTCCCACGACATCTGCAGCATCAAGTGCAAAAGCAACAACTGCTCAAGAAGCAACTGCAGTGACAACCCCTGCTGAAGCAACAGCTGTAGCCACAGCAGAAGACTCTACAACTCTAGCTGAAACAACTGCAGGAATATCAGCTGGCACAACAACATCAATATTGGAATCATCTGCAGCAACGAGTGAAACAGCAACACCTGCTGAGGCATCAACTGGTGCAATGACAGTTGTAGAAACAACTGCCAAGTCTGAAACAACAGTTCAGACAACTGTAGCAACATCGGCTCCCACATCATCAGTTGTAGAAGCAACAAGTGCAAAGGCAACCACTGCTCAGGCAACAACTGCAGTGACAATCCCTGCTGAAACCACATTTGTAGACACAACCCCAGAATCAGAAACAGTTCACATAACTGTAGAAACGTCAGCTCCAACAGCATTTGTAGCATCAACAGCAACACTTGCTCAGGCAACTGCAGTGACAACCCCTGCTGAAGCAACAGCTGCAGCCACAGCAGAAGCCTCTACAAATCTTGCTGAAACAACTGCAGGAATATCAGCTGGCACAACAACATCAATATTGGAGTCATCTGCAGCAACGAGTGAAACAGCAACACCTGTTGTGGCATCAACTGGTGCAACTGCTGAAACGACAGTTGTAGAAACAACTGCCAAGTCTGAAACGACAGTTCAGACAACTGTAGAAACATTGGCTCCCACATCACCAGTTGTAGAAGCAACAAGTGCAAAGGCAACTACTGCTCAGGCAACAACAGCAGTGACAGTCCCTGCCGAAGCAACAGCTGTAGCCACAGCAGAAGACTCTACAACTCTTGCTGAAACAACTGCAGGAATATCAGCTGGCACAACAACATCAATATTGCCGTCATCTGCAGCAACTAGTGAAACAGAAACACCAACTGTGGTGTCAAATGGGGCAACAACTGCTGAAACGACAGTTGTAGACACCACTGCAGAATCAGAAACAGCAGTTGAGACAACTGTTGTAACATCTGCTCCAACAACAACAGCAGTGCTGGCAACATCTGCCACGACACGTGCGTCGGCGACCACTGCTGAGGTAACAACTGCAGAGATAACCCCTGCTGAGAAAACAACTGTAGCCACAACTGCAGAATCAGAAACAACAGCTCAGAAAACTGTAGAAACGCCAGCTCCCACGACATCTGCAGCATCAAGTGCAAAAGCAACAACTGCTCAAGAAGCAACTGCAGTGACAACCCCTGCTGAAGCAACAGCTGTAGCCACAGCAGAAGACTCTACAACTCTAGCTGAAACAACTGCAGGAATATCAGCTGGCACAACTACATCAATATTGGAGTCATCTGCAGCACCGAGTGAAACAGCAACACCTGCTGAGGCATCAACTGGTGCAATGACAGTTGTAGAAACAACTGCCAAGTCTGAAACGACAGTCCAGACAACTGTAGCAACATCGGCTCCCACATCATCAGTTGTAGAAGCAACAAGTGCAAAGGCAACCACTGCTCAGGCAACAACTGCAGTGACAATCCCTGCTGAAACCACATTTGTAGACACAACCCCAGAATCAGAAACAGTTCACATAACTGTAGAAACGTCAGCTCCAACAGCATTTGTAGCATCAACAGCAACAACTGCTCAGGCAACTGCAGTGACAACCCCTGCTGAAGCAACAGCTGCAGCCACAGCAGAAGCCTCTACAAATCTTGCTGAAACAACTGCAGGAATATCAGCTGGCACAACAACATCAATATTGGAGTCATCTGAAGCAACGAGTGAAACAGCAACACCTGCTGTGGCATCAACTGGTGCAACTGCTGAAACGACAGTTGTAGAAACAACTGCCAAGTCTGAAACGACAGTTCAGACAACTGTAGAAACATTGGCTCCCACATCACCAGTTGTAGAAGCAACAAGTGCAAAGGCAACCACTGCTCAGGCAACAACTGCAGTGACAATCCCTGCTGAAACCACATTTGGAGCCACAACCCCAGAATCAGAAACAGTCCACATAACTGTAGAAACGTCAGCTCCAACAACATTTGTAGCATCAACAGCAACAACTGCTCAGGCAACAACTGCAGTGACAACCCCTGCTGAAGCAACAGCTGCAGCCACAGCAGAAGCCTCTACAAATCTTGCTGAAACAACTGCAGGAATATCAGCTGGCACAACAACATCAATATTGGAGTCATCTGAAGCAACGAGTGAAACAGCAACACCTGCTGTGGCATCAACTGGTGCAACTGCTGAAACGACAGTTGTAGAAACAACTGCCAAGTCTGAAACGACAGTTCAGACAACTGTAGAAACATCGGCTCCCACATCACCAGTTGTAGAAGCAACAAGTGCAAAGGCAACCACTGCTCAGGCAACAACTGCAGTGACAATCCCTGCTGAAACCACATTTGGAGCCACAACCCCAGAATCAGAAACAGTCCACATAACTGTAGAAACGTCAGCTCCAACAGCATTTGTAGCATCAACAGCAACACTTGCTCAGGCAACTGCAGTGAGAACATCGGCTCCCACATCATCAGTTGTAGAAGCAACAAGTGCAAAGGCAACCACTGCTCAGGCAACAACTGCAGTGACAATCCCTGCTGAAACCACATTTGTAGACACAACCCCAGAATCAGAAACAGTTCACATAACTGTAGAAACGTCAGCTCCAACAGCATTTGTAGCATCAACAGCAACACTTGCTCAGGCAACTGCAGTGACAACCCCTGCTGAAGCAACAGCTGCAGCCACAGCAGAAGCCTCTACAAATCTTGCTGAAACAACTGCAGGAATATCAGCTGGCACAACAACATCAATATTGGAGTCATCTGCAGCAACGAGTGAAACAGCAACACCTGTTGTGGCATCAACTGGTGCAACTGCTGAAACGACAGTTGTAGAAACAACTGCCAAGTCTGAAACGACAGTTCAGACAACTGTAGAAACATTGGCTCCCACATCACCAGTTGTAGAAGCAACAAGTGCAAAGGCAACTACTGCTCAGGCAACAACAGCAGTGACAGTCCCTGCCGAAGCAACAGCTGTAGCCACAGCAGAAGACTCTACAACTCTTGCTGAAACAACTGCAGGAATATCAGCTGGCACAACAACATCAATATTGCCGTCATCTGCAGCAACTAGTGAAACAGAAACACCAACTGTGGTGTCAAATGGGGCAACAACTGCTGAAACGACAGTTGTAGACACCACTGCAGAATCAGAAACAGCAGTTGAGACAACTGTTGTAACATCTGCTCCAACAACAACAGCAGTGCTGGCAACATCTGCCACGACACGTGCGTCGGCGACCACTGCTGAGGTAACAACTGCAGAGATAACCCCTGCTGAGAAAACAACTGTAGCCACAACTGCAGAATCAGAAACAACAGCTCAGAAAACTGTAGAAACGCCAGCTCCCACGACATCTGCAGCATCAACTGCAAAAGCAACAACTGCTCAAGAAGCAACTGCAGTGACAACCCCTGCTGAAGCAACAGCTGTAGCCACAGCAGAAGACTCTACAACTCTAGCTGAAACAACTGCAGGAATATCAGCTGGCACAACTACATCAATATTGGAGTCATCTGCAGCACCGAGTGAAACAGCAACACCTGCTGAGGCATCAACTGGTGCAATGACAGTTGTAGAAACAACTGCCAAGTCTGAAACGACAGTTCAGACAACTGTAGAAACATTGGCTCCCACATCACCAGTTGTAGAAGCAACAAGTGCAAAGGCAACCACTGCTCAGGCAACAACTGCAGTGACAATCCCTGCTGAAACCACATTTGGAGCCACAACCCCAGAATCAGAAACAGTCCACATAACTGTAGAAACGTCAGCTCCAACAACATTTGTAGCATCAACAGCAACAACTGCTCAGGCAACAACTGCAGTGACAACCCCTGCTGAAGCAACAGCTGCAGCCACAGCAGAAGCCTCTACAAATCTTGCTGAAACAACTGCAGGAATATCAGCTGGCACAACAACATCAATATTGGAGTCATCTGCAGCAACGAGTGAAACAGCAACACCTGCTGTGGCATCAACTGGTGCAACTGCTGAAACGACAGTTGTAGAAACAACTGCCAAGTCTGAAACGACAGTTCAGACAACTGTAGAAACATTGGCTCCCACATCACCAGTTGTAGAAGCAACAAGTGCAAAGGCAACCACTGCTCAGGCAACAACTGCAGTGACAATCCCTGCTGAAACCACATTTGGAGCCACAACCCCAGAATCAGAAACAGTCCACATAACTGTAGAAACGTCAGCTCCAACAACATTTGTAGCATCAACAGCAACAACTGCAGTGACAACCCCTGCTGAAGCAACAGCTGTAGCCACAGCAGAAGACTCTACAACTCTTGCTGGAACAACTGCAGGAATATCAGCTGGCACAACAACATCAATATTGGCGTCATCTGCAGCAACTAGTGAAACAGAAACAACTACTGTGGTGTCAACTGGGGCAACAACTGCTGAAACGACAGCTGTAGACACAACTGCAGAATCAGAAACAGCAGTTGAGACAACTGTTGTAACATCTGCTCCAACAACAACAGCAGTGCTGGCAACATCTGCCACAACACGTGCGACGGCGACAACTGCTGAGGTAACAACTGCAGAGACAACCCCTGCTGAGACAACAACTGTAGCCACAACTGCAGGATCAGAAACAACAGCTCAGAAAACTGTAGAAACAACAGCTCCCATGACATTTGTAGTGTCAAGTGCAACAGCCACATTTGCTCAGGCAACAACTGCAGTGACAACCCCTGCTGAAACAACAAGTGTAACCAGTGCAGCAAACTCGACAACACTTGCTGAAACAATGGCAGGAACATCAGCAGGCACAACAACATCAGTACTGACATCATCTACAGCACCTAGTGACACAGCAACCCCTGCTGGGGCGTCAACTGGGGCAACAACTGCTGAAACGACAGTTGGAGACACAAATGCAGAATCAGAAACAGCAGTTCAGACAACTGTTGTAACATCTGCTCCAACAACAACAGCAGTGCTGTCAATATCTGCAGCAACAAGTACAACAGCAAAAAGTGCAGTCACAATCCCTGGGGAAACAACAGCTGGAGCCACAACTGCAGAATCAAAAAACACAGCTCAGCCAGCTGTGGAAATATCAGCTCCCACAACTACAGTAGCGTTGACATCTGCAGCAACTAGTGAAACATTAATGCCTGCTGGGGCGGTAACTGGGGAAGCAACTGCTGAAACAACTGCAGCATCCATAACCACAGAATCAGAAACAACATTTGGGACAGCTATCGAAACATCTGTTTCGTCTGTGCCAACAAGTGGAGCATCACCGCCCACAACAGCAGTTGTTCCTTCTGGAACAACAACGCAATCAATCCAAACAACAGCAACTGCATTTACGTCAACTGCAGAAAGAGCAACAGTGACACAGACGATAACAACAACACCAACTGCAGAAATGACGGGATCTCCAGCACAAGCGTCAACTGCAGGAACAGTAAATACCGCCACAGGAAATGCAGCCACAAGTGCTGCGACAAATCCTGTGACAAATGCTTTGACAGGAAATGCAGCCACAAATTTTGTGACAAATGCCTTGACAGGAAATGCAGCCACAAATTTTGTGACAAATGCCTTGACAGGAAATGCGGCGACAAATTTTGTGACAAATGCCGCGACAAATTTTGTGACAAATGCCGCGACAGGAAATGCGGTGACAAATTCTGTGACAAATGCTGTGACGGGAAATGCAGCAACAAATTCTGTGACAAATGGCGCGACAGGAAATGCAGCAACAAATTCGGTGACAAATGGCGCGACAGGAAATGCAGCAACAAATTCTGTGACAAATGGTGCGACAGGAAATGCAGCAACAAATTCTGTGACAAATTCCGCGACAGGAAATGCAGCAACAAATTCTGTGACAAATGGCGCGACAGGAAATGCAGCCACAAATTTTGCGTCAAATGCCGCGACAGTAAGTGCGGTGGCAAATTCTGTGACAAATGCCTTGACAGGAAATGCAGCCACAAATTTTGTGACAAATGCCGCGACAGGAAATGCAGCGACAAATTTTGCGACAAATGGTGTGACAGGAAATGCAGCGACAAATTCAGTGACAAATGCTGCAACTGGAAATGATGGAACAAATGCTGTCACAGAAAACAGCGTGACAAATGCAGTGTCAGGAAATGGCGCGACAAATGCCGCAACAGCAAATGCTGCGACAAATGCTGCAACAGGAAATGCCGGGACAAATGCAATGACAGGAAATGCCGCAACAGGAAATGCACCGACAAATGCAGCAACAGGAAATGCCGGGACAAACGCAATGACAGGAAATGCCGCAACAAATGCGGCGACGGCAAATGCTGCCACAAATGCAGCGACGGGAAATGCCGCAACAAATGCGGTGACAGCAAATGCTGCAACGAATGCAGCGACAGGAAATGCCGCAACAGGAAATGCCGGGACAAATGCAGCAACAGCAAATGCAGCAACAGCAAATGTTGTGACAAATGCTGCAACAGGAAATGCCGGGACAAATGCAATGACAGGAAATGCCGCAACAGGAAATGCCCCGACAAATGCAGCAACAGGAAATGCCGGGACAAATGCAGTGACAGGAAATGCTGCAACAGGAAATGCCCCGACAAATGCAGCAACAGGAAATGCCGGGACAAATGCAATGACAGGAAATGCCGCAACAGGAAATGCTCCGACAAATGCTGCAACAGGAAATGCCGCAACAAATGCGGCGACGGCAAATGCTCTCACAAATGCAGCGACGGGAAATGTCGCAACAAATGTGGCAACATTAAATGCTGCAACGAATGCAGCGACAGGAAATGCCACAACAGAAAATGCCCCGACAAATGCAGCAACAGCAAATGCTGCGACAAATGCTGCAACAGGAAATGCCGGGACAAATGCAATGACAGGAAATGCCGCAACAAATGCGGCGACGGCAAATGCTGCCACAAATGCGGCGACAGCAAATGCTGCAACGAATGCAGCGACAGGAAATGCCGCAACAGGAAATGCCCCGACAAATGCAGCAACAGCAAATGCAGCAACAGCAAATGCTGTGACAAATGCTGCAACAGGAAATGCCAGGACAAATGCAATGACAGGAAATGCCGCAACAGGAAATGCCCCGACAAATGCAGCAACAGCAAATGCTGCGACAAATGCCCCAACAGGAAATGCCCCGACAAATGCCGCAACAGGAAATGCCCCGACAAATGCGGCGACAGCAAATGCTGCAACGAATGCAGCGACAGGAAATCCCGCAACAGGAAATGCCCCGACAAATGCGGCGACAGCAAATGCTGCAACGAATGCAGCGACAGGAAATGCCGCAACAGGAAATGCCCCGACAAATGCGGCGACAGCAAATGCTGCAACGAATGCAGCGACAGGAAAGGCCGCAACAGGAAATGCCTCGACAAATGCAGCAACAGGAAATGCCGCAACAAATGCAGCGACAGCGAATGCTGCAACAAATGCAGCGACAGGAATTGTCGCAACAACCGTGCCGGGAGCAACACAAGTCGCAACTAGGACGATGGCAGCTGCCGTGACTGTAATAACCAGACGAGTTTCTTTCCGATCGCTTCAAAGCACGTTTACGAACGACCTGCTGAATCAGTCCTCTCCCCAGTTCAAGTTTCGAGCTACCATGATAAAAAGTCAGGTAAGAAACTACTACTACTACTAATAATAATAATAATAATACAAATATTTGCCATCGGAAAGCATCCAATCAGATTGTTCTGATAACACCACTGGATTGCGATAAAAAGCATTGAAGCACTCAAATATATTTGATTTGTCTTTGCAGCTTCAACCTTTATTCCAAAGGGAATTTCCTACCATCTTCAGGATCCTGATTATCATTGGATTCAGGTGACACGCTTTTTGCTGGATTTTTGGGGAAATGCTAAAGAGCAAAGAAAAGTTCTCATTTTTATTCCGCAACCACCAAATTTCCGCATTTCTCAACCGATTCCAAACCACTTCAACATTGAAATATTCAGGACATTTACATTCCCCAAAGTTACTTTTCCCACAATTCCACATTTGTCATGACAAAAATCCCATTGAAATGGATGAACATTTTCATTGAAATCATGCATGCATGCATATTTCTGGATTGATTCAATTACTCTTTATGCCATTCCGACTTCAAATTGTTCCGCTCATTCGGGTAATTTGCCTTCCACTTCCAAGTTACTATTTTGCTCCATGTTTGCATAGCTACTGTTAGCAATTCTCATGAGAAGTAGTTCTCATTGATTGCAATGATTTGAGAAATTCTCATGAAATTGGTACTATTAGTCAGTATTTTAGAAGTTCACCATTTTTTTTAAGATTGCATATATTTTAATCTTTTCATGGGCAGACCCGGCTCGGTCATCAACGACATGGATCTCCAGTTCACCAACACGGCGCCAAACAACACGGCGATCGCCGCCGTCCTGACTGACGCCGCCTCGGTCGTCAGCGGCTTTGACATCGAGCAAAGCTCCATCACCATCGAAGGAATCGGTACATTGTTTTTTTTTTTTTCAAAATGAAGTTAAATGGAATATGAATGGATTAAGTTGAGAGCTAAAATGTTGTTGTGTTTTCCCAGTTTCGGGCGGAGCGAGCCACAAGATCGGCCTGGTCAGCGCATCCTGTCTGGTGGTTCTTTCGTGGATCCTGTCGAGTCAGCAATAAGCGCCACGACTTATTTATTCACCTCAAGACTGCTCGCGATTTTATTTAATTTCTTTTTCAATGCAACAATTGCATCAATGACTGAATGACTTTTGGGGGGGGAGGGGAAATTCAGCCCCGAACGCCATTATCACTTAGCAATTAGCAATGTGGTAGGCGTGGCTACACACAGGAAGTCAGACATTGTGGTTCGCCGCGGCCATTTTAGGCACATTTTGGCCATTTCCATTCGGCCTTCAAAAACAAACTTGAACTCAGCAACACAAAGCCACAACCGTATCAAATGTCCTCTTCAACATGAGTGACGGAGATTTATTGACGCCCCCCTACTGGCAGAAATGCATCAATGCAATGACCCTTCTCCTAATGCTCCTTGAAACTTACAGCTTTGATTATTATTTAATTCTAACACGGGTTTTTAGACCAAATATGCACTTTCAGAGGTATTTTTTGTGTTTATTAAATTCTCATTTTAATATAGTCTATTTAAAACGTGGTTCTTATTTATCTACTCAGGACAATGCAATGTTTATGTACTTGATGTATGTGTCAAATGCAGTGAGACCCAATTAAAAAAACACATTTTTAAAATGGCGTTTTTAAGTTTGGGTGATGGTTATTTGAAGGTTCTGACGAGTTGTGTGTGGCATATGGAAAGCACGCCCGCGATGACATTTCTTACAATGCACTTGTTGTTCTCAACGCCAGCGGCTGAGGTTTGTCATTATGATAACATAAGGCAGGGCACCTTTGTCAGAGACTTCAGGTGAATTCTTTTTTTTTTTTTGACCACCCACAGATCCAAAAACAAAAGCAATACAAAAGGCACCTTTCGTCATCACAGACGCATTAGATGAACAATGGGAGGCACTCCTCCAAGGCGGCGCTCGATGTCAACAGAAAAACAGTGTGAAGCAATGACAGCATATATTAGAGGGGGAAAAATAATATGAATTCAAAAAAAAAAAACAATGTTGAATTAAAAGGTATATTGTTGATTTGAATATTTACCAGCCAGCATTTTAAATGTTAATAAATCGGTCAAAAACAATAAATAAAGGTATAAAAAAAATGATTAATACCTTACCTTACATACAATGTAAGTAAAAACAAACTATACATTTACTGCGACATCACTTTTTTTGTATAGAATTAGTTGCTGATGGGATTATCTTTTTTTGTTTGTTTTTTGTGTTTTTTTAAAAGGAAATGCTGATTAAAAAAATTGCAGGTAAAGGATACACAAATTAAGTAAATTAAAGTACATTTTTTACATGGTCATTATTAATCTAAGGTTTTGATAAAGAGTACATTCACATATTTACAATTTCGGGCAAACGTGCTGAAAAAATTCACGACGGGAATAAAATAAAACCAGAATTTTTTTTATCAACAATTGGAATTAAATAATAACAGATTATAATTCATAAAAATATGTTTAAATTATGATTTAAAGTAACATTTATAGATATGGAGCTTTGGAAATAAGAAACATGAAAGCAAAAGAAACATGAAAGGCTGGAATTTGTGTTACAATCACATGTACAAAATTACAGAAAATGACGTAATATATATATATATATATATATTATTATTATTTTTTTTAATGGTCGCTTTGGGGGAAACCACTGCTAAAAATCAGCAATAGAGCCTAATTTAATGTTGGTTCGTTGCACATTGCTCACAGCGTTATTGTTGACTTATTTTGGAGGAATTTTCAAGGAATTAGGAGTTCCGTAAATGTCAGGAAAATGCATTTTAATCGTATTTTATTTTGGGGGGTATTAATTTGGACGGGCGGGCGGCCGGAAGAGGAAAGGCAACGGATTAGCGAGCGCCATCTGTGGAAGTGGGCCACGGGGGGCGGGGCGGCGCATCCCGGTCGGGTTTGTCGCTCGGACTCCAGCGAGTGACGCGGAACAATGGTGGACAACCGCTACGCCACGGCGCTGGTGATCGCCTGCGTGCTCAGCCTCCTGGCCACCGTGTATCTGTGCGTGGGCGCGGGCACGCAGCACTGGTACCAGTACAGCAGCCCGCCGGTGCGCGGCGAGGCCAACGCGTCCGAACTGCGCGGCCTCTACGACGAGTTCATGGACGGCGAGTTCGACGAGAAGACGTACAGCGACACTTTGTTCCGACTCAACGGCAGCGTCGGCCTGTGGTGGCGCTGCGTGCTCGCGCCCGCCGCCCCGGCTCCGCATTGGTACAAGGAAGCAGGTACGTGCGCGCGACATTTTCGACGTCGCGTTATTCGGGACGCTTTAGTGACCTCTTGTGGACGGATGGCGAACGAACCTGCCCTCCCTCGGCTGTTGGCAAAGCGTGCTTCGCCTCATACAAGAAATTATTCCTATTTAGTAATACCAATATTGGCATTATCAGATATTTTGTACATATGTTCCAGAAAATTGAACATTTACGTTATGACTGACCTAATTTTGCTTTTTTTAAAAATGCGTATATTAGAAGCGACTGACCTAACTTTCAAATATAAATACTGTCATTTAGAACATTTGTAGAACATGAAAAATTAAAGTCACTGAATTACGTCACTTCTTTTTTAATCGTTTGGCCTTCTCTTAATATGGTTTTGGTTTTATTCTTTTATTTGTATTTTTTTTTATTAGCCATTTACTTGCTCAGTACTTTGTTTGTTTACAGTTTTGCCCTTGTAACCACTTGTAACTTTGTTTCCAAACGTGCAACAGAAACAGCTTTATTATTAATAATCGTTTTGGAAGTTATGCGTGACTTGGGCTATTTTAGCGTCCTCTTGTGGACGAATCGCGAATTTACCCCTCAATGCTCAAAATTCAAAGTGCCCAAATTCTCTCATCTTCAAGGATTGGTTCATCCCCCCCACACACAAAAACAACAACATACAAATATGTAATCAAACAGTGTAGTGTACTTACCTTTTAATCAAATATAAACTAAAATACACAAATATGTAATACTAAATAATGAAATGGAATTTGAGGAAAGTCAACTATAAACTTATTTGTATTTGATACAGGCGGCACGGTGCTCGACAGGTTAGAGCGTCAGCCTCACAGTTCTGAGGACCCGGGTTCAATCCCCGACCCCGCCTGTGTGGAGTTTGCATGTTCTCCCCGTGCCTGCGTGGGTTTTCTCCGGGCACTCCGGTTTCCTCCCACATCCCAAAAACATGCATTAATTGGAGACTCTAAAATTGCCCGTAGGTGTGACTGAGTGCGAATGGTTTTCTGAGAAGCCGCTCAGAAAATGGATGGATGGATGGTATTTGATACACTCTACTGGATGCACCGGAATAAATAGAGAAATAAATGCCATCCCTCAAATCAGTGCCTTTCTTTGTGACCACAACGCAGACAGCGGAAGTGGCATCTGTAAAGCTGACATTTTTACGTGGTGGTTAGACGCTGACCATGTTAGATGAGCCCACCGTACTTCTGCCAAATGAGGCCAAAAATACAGCTGTACACTTGCCATTCATGATTTGTATTATTATTATGATGATGATGATGATGATCATCATCTCAGGTGCCAAGATGGCGTTGAGGTGCAGAAGCTTCAGCGTGCAGCAGCAGCTCACCCCCAAATACAAGGAACCCGGAAACCACAACAGCGGGGAGGACATCCTGCGCACATGTAAGTCCAACGGCCGACGTAAAAATATGTATTTCACGTGCTGTCCGTTCAACACGAAAAGTAACGCTGGCCAATGGGGCGGTTACAACACAACGTATGAATCCTCCCCGTCAACAAGTGACCACAGGAAATGCGATAGCAGACATTTTCCTCATCAGAAATTCATCACTATGAAAAAAAGGTGACAAACAGTCAAACCTGCTTTGTGTGTTTTTTTCTTTTTTTTTTTTTTTTTTTTTGTGTGTAGACTTGTGGCGATTCCAGTTCCTCCTGCCCCTCGTTGCTTTGGGCCTGGAGGTCTTGGCGGGTCTGATCGGGTTCTGCGCCTGCCTCTGCCGAAGTCTTGCGCCCACGCTCGTCATTGGCGTACTTCACCTGTTAACGGGTAAGTCCTTTTTAATTGCTTCATTAGGATTAAGTCACGTTTTGTGGAAAAAGACAATCTTAATAGAATACTTGTATTAAATTTGTGAGGGGGGTGGTGTTACTTTTAAAAAAAAAAAAAAAAAGGAAAAAGACACCACAATAAAGCTAAATTTTCCCCATTTTAAGAGAATAAAGCAGTTGTACTCATATCCCTCCAAGAGAGTAAAGTTGGAGTCTGGAATAAACTCAAATTTAGTGTAAAAAGTTATAGATTTGTAAGGATTAAGTTGTATCTTTCCAGAAAAAAAGCCATTCAGAAAAGAAAATTTCTGAGAATTGTTTTTTTTTTTAATTTAGATGTTTTTGGGGAGAAAAACAAATAAATCACAATCTCAAAATAATTTTTTTTTTTAAAGAAATATCAGTCTTGTAAAGATTGAAGTTGTATTTATTTCCCAGGGGGAAAAAAATGCAATCTTAAAATAGTTTTCTAGAGCATAAAATTGCATTTTTCCTCAACAAAAAAGTAATCTTAAAAAAATAAAGTTGTAATATCCTAAAACAATGAAGTCATATTTCTTTCTAGAAAAAAAAAAAAAAGTAATCTTAAGAGAGTAGTTATTTTTTTCTGGGAGAAACAAAAATAAAAATACAACGAAGCGTTGTTGGTTTTGTTTTTATGCCGATACTTATCATAGCGTCTCGCACCGCAGCTCTGTGCTCTTTAGCAACGGTGTGTTGCTACCTGGCGGGGACGGACCTGCTCCACAGGGTCTCGGTGCTTCCCGACAAGGTGGACGGCTCCCTGGGCTGGTCCCTGTACTTGGCCCTCATGTCCTCACCCCTCCACATGATGGCGGCCGCGCTGCTGGTGTGGGCGGCGCGCAGCCACGGCCGCAACTACTACCGCATGGCCGCGTACCGCGTGGCCTAACCGGCGGGACTACGCAACCTTTGACCCCACGAGTTCAAACGGAGTGACCCCTCGTTGTTGATTTTTAACAGCGTTTGGTTGAACGGGTATCATACCAGCCGCAATGTTGAGACGCACTATGATGACATCACAAATGTCACGATATTACGGGTCAATTAATATATTCTGGAGTACAAGGGCCACATTGGAAAAAAGTACACCAAATAAACGACTCAAATAATTGTATTAAATTTCTTTTTTTTTTAATTATTACGTGTATTATTAGTTTTATTTATTTATTTCCTGCAAAAACAGTAAATCTGATGAGAATATTCCTCTTTTACTTGATAAAAAATGTATATTTCGAAAATAGATGTGTTACAAGAATAAAGTCTGACTTTTTTCATGAGAAAAAAAATAATTTGATGTAATTTTATGAGAATAGTAATAGCTTGGTTAAAAAAAAGAAAAAAAGATGTTAAGTTATTTTTCTTCTGACAGGAAAAAATAGTCCAAATGTGATTTTTTTCATGAGGAAAAAAAGGGCATAATATTTGATGACTGAAGTTTTATTTTACTCATGGGGGGGGGGGGGGGGGGGGGGAAGCTGTGATCTTATTTGATTAGTCGTATTATTAAAAACATTATTATTTTTTTAAAATTGTAATTGTTGCGAGAGGAAAAAAAAGACTGTTACGGGAATAAAGTTGTATGTTTCTCATGAAAAAAGTCAATCCGATGAGATGGATATTTTTCGACAAAAAAAGGCGTAACATAAGAATAGTAATATTTCAACAAAATGAAGAATGAAGTCGCATTTTTAGTTTGTAAAATGTCAGCATCCAATCAGAAAAAAAATATGTAAAAAAAAAAAAAAGTGGTATTATTGAGGAAATGCATTGTGTTATAAAGGGAAGTGTCTTCATTTGGCGAAAAGTCAAAATCCTACAAGAATGAAACGAATGAACGAAAAAAACAACAACGAAATCAAGTTACCAGAATAAAGTTGTATTTTTTAAGAAAAACACTCTTTGGGGGGAAGCACAGTGTTGTGAATAAAGTGGAAAAACAAAAAACTTATTGCTGAATTTAGGTGCACATGGGAAATACTGCCTTTTTATTCTTTGGATTTTTGTCTTTTGAGAGCAGCCCGAGCTGTTTGCTAGACAATTTGCAACTGTACATTACTTTGTGAACCAAGTTGGTATCTATTCATTATTTTGAATGTTTTTTTTTCTCACAATTTTGTCAGTATCAGTCCTCGATTTAACTTGTGCTCCTTTGTGTTTTTTCTCAGTTCCATATTTCCCATTTTCGTTTTGCTCTTCCACAATTGGTGTCAACGCGCTTAACTCAACTACTTTGCTGCCGGCGAATATATTTAATGGACAGCACATTATGAATGTACGCTAATGGCCATATTGCGATACAGCTGCTGCTCGATTATTTTTAAAAGATGCGGGTTGTAGTGAAGTAGTTGTTTTTTGGATGCTTTAAAATAGCCCCTAAATCAGTGGATTGTTTTTTTTTTAATGACATGATATTTAATGACAAATGTTGGTTCAATATGTATGCGACCTGTACTCTATGTGTGTGAAATATGAGCGTACATGTTGTTCTTATTAAATAAAACCTTTTTTTGCATTTTTGTGTTGAGCATCCACAGTGTTGTTGTTTTTTTTCCTCCTCTCATTCCTCCTCTTTTTCCGACACAAAGTTAGCCGGATGCCCCTCTTTGTGCACCCGCAGCGTCGGGAGGGTCACGCTCCTCTTCCTGGCGAGGTAGAGCGCCACGCCCTTCTCGTAATAGGCACACTCGTTGATGAAGAAGGGATAGAGAGGTTCGCCGCCCTTGTAGCGCAGCGTTTGGCCCGATAACGTCTGGAACACGGGGTCCTCGGGGAGCAGCAGGCAGAAGTCTCGGTCCTGCCAGAAGAGACCCTTTCCTTATACCAACTGTTTTTATAACGAAAATAAACGCCTGCTTTTGCTGGGATTTGGATTTTATTTTTAAAGAGAGGACTGTTGTAGCCGTCAGAGTATAAAATGGAATTTTCCTTGACAGAATAAAGTTATACGTATGTCGTATTTTTCCCCATGAATGAATGTCATATTTTTTCAGTTAAATCAAAACGACTTTTTTCGAGAAAAACTATCGTAGCCATTGGACCATGAAGTTGTATTTTTCAGTACCTATGAGCTAGTTGTACTTTTGAGAATAAAGATGTAATATCAGAATAATGAAATCCTATTTTTCAATGTTTTTAAAAACAGTGATTTTCTTCTTTTTTTTAAGGATAAAACTGTACTTTTCCATGAAGGCATAATATGAGCATAAAATCATATTTTTCAAGAAAAACTATATTAACCTTAGGTGAGCACAGTTGTATTTTTTCAAGAATGAAGACGACTTTTTTCAATAAAATAAAGAAAACTGTCATAACCTGACGAGAATTAAGTTGCATTGTTCATGAATTAAGTTGTATTTTTCAAAGAATTAAGGATTCTTATGAGAATAGTTGCATTTTCAAGAAAGAAAAGTTTTTTTTCTCGAGAAAAATTTGCAATCATACCAGAATAAAGTCGTAATCTGTTAAAAATGAGTCGGTTTTGTTTGAAACTCTTTGCAAGTAGAATTTCCCATCTCTATGTGAGGTTTTATACCTGAAGATGAGGATGAACCGCCGCCGTGATGTTGCGAGTGTCGCCGTCTCTCGGGTAGTCGACGTGGCCGGCCATGGTGAACACGTCCGCCGGCCCGCCGTCGAAAACGGTGCCTGCGCCGCAGGAGACGAGCAAAGTGAGGCGGGACACGCTTAAGCACGCGTGCTGGCGCTGCGTTCACGTACCCGAGTTGAAGAGACGCACCCAGTCGAGCGTGTGCTGCAGACCTTCTTTCATGGCCGTGTAAATGTTGGACCTCACCACGCCGTGAGGCTGCGGGCCGATCTCCAGAGCTGAAATAACAGATTATATATATTAACTTCATCAGCCGATTAAATCGGTTATTGGAAAAAATTTTTTGCCAGATATCAGCCTAAAAAAAATATTCATATCCATCGGGCCCTGGTTCAAACGATTGCGAGAGCATAAAACGATGCAGAGAGAAGCGAATAGCTGCGGATACGTTCCACAGGGAAAAAAAATGTGAATAAGTACATTTGTAAATTGGTTGGGGTTTCCCCCTGACCCTGAATAAAACTTACCAAAACCGTGTTTTCCCACTGAATCAAGAGAAAATGACTCCTCGTCGGAGAGGTCAAAATGGATGTACCTCACTGGTATATTTGGCATCTGCCTCTGGAAAAATATGATGGAACTTCAATATGTATTTGTATTGATAAAATGGAGTTTGGGGTTTTTTATTGATACAATGGAGTTTTGGGTTCATACCTGCAGGTATCGGAAAATATGCAAGCAGATCCAGTCACAGTCGGAGTAAGCGATGACGCACAGGCCCATGTTGGACGTGCTGTTGTGGAGGTCGCAGACGAGATCCACGGCTTGCGCACTCCCTTTGGGTCCCAGCTGGGCGTCCAGTTCCCGGGCTCGGGTCATCTCGTAGGGGGCCGCGTCCGACACGGGGCCGCTGAGAGCGATGACCGAGGACAGAAGGAATTAGAGCGAGTGGCACGTGACACATACTGATTAAACGAACAACAACTGGAATTTTTGAATATAGCAAGATAGCAACAGGAGTACAAAAAGGAAGATTGATAAGGATTTTACATTAGTGCTTGTAATCAAGTAACAAATGATAAAATGCTGATATGCTAACAGTGGCAAAATAGTAACCAGAGCACAGAAAGCGCTTCCACAGATGGATAAGGATTTTACATAATAACCTTTGGTCAAATGAGAATAAATAAAAGACTGACTTTGCATCAGTGGTAAACTAAAACACACGTACAAAAAAAGGGATGGTTGACCCTGAAGGATTTTACATCTAGCCTGTCAGATACGATTCCAAATGACCATTAGTGCCGTATGATAACCTATAGAACGATAGTTAACACACAGAGGGACACGTTAGCTCACACAGGAAGTGCGGCGGTCTTACTTGAGGGCGGCGCGGGTGAAGCATCGGTTGAGGTCGGTGTCGAGGTATCGGCGGCACAGCTGGGTGGCGCGCGGGTTGGACAGCACCGCCTGCACGGACGCGTCCCCACCCGCCTCGGCGCCCGGCGCCGTCCTCAGCAGCTCCCTCACCAAGTACACCCCGGAGAGCTCGTTGCCGTGGGTACCGCCGCAGACGGCGACCCGCGACAACCTCGGCAGACGGACCTCCATCTGATTGCACAGCGCGGAAATGAGCTTTGGTCTCCCATTGATGGAAACATACAGGAAGTTGACCAACTTACCTCGCTTTACGAAACAAATAACTATCCGGCAACCAAAGATCCCAAATGAAGGCAGGAGTGTCTCCTCTCACCTGGTCCACCCGCCGCTGTTACCTTTCTCTCCCCTCTCGTTTACCCTCTTGCACCCTCTCCCGGGCCTTTCACGCCGCTTTCCCCGAGTCAGCACTCTCGCTTTTGCACGCACTGCACTGCATCGCAGGCAGGGTGTGTCCCGGGACGGTATCGGACAAGAGAGCGGGGAAGACTTGATGAGTCACCCTTGAGATCAGTGGAGTATGACATCATGCGTCTGGTAAATAATAGTAGCCGGGAGGGGGCTTTTTTTTTTTTTTATTTAATCAACTGCAGATGGTGGGGA
Organism: Phyllopteryx taeniolatus; assembly: GCF_024500385.1. Lineage (NCBI taxonomy): Eukaryota > Metazoa > Chordata > Actinopteri > Syngnathiformes > Syngnathidae > Phyllopteryx > Phyllopteryx taeniolatus. The sequence continues at coordinate 5,644,014 of NC_084524.1, read as the reverse complement.
GAGGACAAAGTATAAAAAGTGCCACAGGAGATAGTTAAGGATTTTACATTTTTCATTGCATTTTTCCCAGAATGATAGCAAAACAAGAAAGAAAAAAAAAAAAAAAAAAAATCACAAGGCTGCTAGATAATTATTATACTGAACTGATGAAATTTGGTATTAATAATACATAAGTGGTAACAAATATTGGCCGGGGTGTTTTTTTTTGGTTTGTTTTTTTTAATATAGCGAGAGTTAAGATGTTTAAGACAAACTTGGGCATCAGACATTATTTCAACAGCAAGGCAGAAAGCAGTAAACAAGAGACATTTTGTTGTCTGTTTTGAATGGGGTGGGGGGAAATGGTGAAACATTTTTCAACATATGTCATGCATATCAAAAAGAAAGGTAACCAAAAGGCTATTTGTTTAACATTACAGCGTTTATTAAAGATTTCCTCACCTTGGATACAAAATCGCTCACAATGTTATGTCTTCGCTCTGGGTCGAGCACAGAATCTCCCTTTTTGGTGACATGAAACAACAGAAAAATGCCTCACCGTTCTCCATACATTATTATACATTTATAAAATCAGATGCTTTTAGATTCTTTGTCTTAATTAAGTACACTTACAAACAACAAGAAAAAAAAGACAACACTTTTTTGGTGTCAAAATGTGCTTGCATATATATTTATATATATATATATATATTTTTTTCTTTTTTAATCAGCACTGCATTTACTTCGTGTCTATTCTTCACACCATAAAACAAGTGTTTCTCTTTTAAAACAGAAAAGAAAAATCACTTGGGCCTCCTTTTACTTCCAACCATATTAAAACCCGAGTGCCCAGGCCGCTCACGCATTTTTCTGACAAGTGAGCATAGGTTGTCTAAGGCGAGGAGGAGAGATGTCGCACACTATTCTATCACAGTTGAAATAGAGAATCCCCCCTCCCCCACACACCAGCACACTCACCCCACACACACAGCCGCACAGCAAGCAACGTCACGTTAAGACACAAATAATCAGATAAACCAGATAAACTTCAAGAAGGCCACCGATTGATCGCACAGAATTGAGAGACACGACAACTCACGACAAGCTTCTGGGCCCACCACCGTCCTTGAGGTCTCTTAGAACAGAGAACCTAAACAGAGCTCCCCCCCCCCCCCCCCCCCCGCCGTTTCTTTAGATGATTGAGGGGATGGTCAAAATATGTCTGGGCAGCCCTCCCAGCAGCCGCGCTCCTTGGCTTCCCAGTAGCCGCCCTTATAGATGTGGACCTGCTCACCTGTGATCCGGTCCTGGCAGCGCTCGAACCAAAGTGCCTTGTAGAGGTCGTGAGGTGCGCCTAGGGAGAGCGAACAGTCGGCGTTAGAGGAGGAGACACAAACCCCCGCTGGGACAGAGGTGAGCGCAGGAAGACGACAAGAGAGGATGGAATACTTGCTTTTCAGTGACGGATCAGTAAGAGAATCCTCATCGACAGCTTTTGAAAAAGAGAATCGGAACATGGATTTTTCTTTCAGTTTCACACACTTTGAGCCAGGGCGCCTTTAAGAGGAGGGGCCTGGAGTGGTGGCTGGTCTAGTATACTGCATGAGCTTCAAAGTGGCAATTGGACAAACTTTCGAGAGTTTGTTCATTTTTGTTAAAGGACGCCCGGAAATGGGCAAAAATGAGCATAAATCCCGGAAGGACCGCCCTATGCCCATCGGAGAGGAAGTGAAGCGTGTTGGATGGAACTGGGTCTCACCTTCATCGGCGTGGCTGGAGGTGCGCTGGCTGAGAGCCTCGCGCTCGCGTTCGCGCCGGGCGATGCGCTGCTTCTCTTCCAGCCGCTGCTTCTCGCTGTTGGCCTCGTCCCAGCGACCGTCCTCCATGAGCCGCTGGTCGGGTCGGCGCCGGCTGTCTGTGGGCGCCACGGGCTCCTCGGGCTCGTTTAGCGTGAGCGCCAAGGCGGTGAAGTAGTACATGGTCTCCGCGCTTTCACTGTGGACCAGCACAGATGACAAATAGTCCACGTTACTTAAAGGAAAGAGTGAAATGGAATATTTGTTGCTCGTGATATGGGGGGAGAGGTGTCAATTAATCACCGGTTTTTGCTACTCACGGCACGGCCTTAATAGTTGCCTTTGCTCCAACATGCTTTGATTCATGGCGGGATGCATCTGATATTTCCACACACTTACGGCAAAGGGTTCTTCCGCCACACCTCTCTGGCTTTCAGGGTTTGGTAGACTGTCTTTTGTTTGCCCTCGGAGCCGTTCTCCCCGCCGCGGGTGCTTTGCATCACTCGGGAAAACTCCATCTTCTCATCCCACGTGCCCGACAACACGTAGTGGGCCTTGCCTTCCTTGTCCATCACCACGCCGGTCACCTGAGGAGGGTGTTGACGGGAGACAGACATCGGCCCTCGTGGTCGGATTCCGCAAAAGGAGTAAAAGGAGGACCTCTCACCTTTCTAGCCACGTCTCTGGAAAAGTAACTGTAAGGCGCAAACTTCAAATGGCAGCGGTCTCCGGTGGTGTGGTTCACCACGTCGATCTCTCCCGACTGCGATTAGAGAGCACATCCGAAATTATCGCCGCGACCCAGAAAGGCACCAACACTCAAACAGGAAATCGGTTATGGATTCTTTGCATAATCGTGGTAACTAACCAACCAAACTGATTGAGCATACCAAACGGCAATCAGAACAAGAATTTGTGTTTGCCGGAGGTCATTGAAGCAGCTTGTGGTCTGGTTTAGTATTAGGATAGTCTAGCTTAGTGATCATCAATGTGTGGCACGCAAAAGATTCACCGAATTTAAAGTTCAAACTGTGCAACGACGACTTACAATAATATAAAAGGAATAAAACCTATTTAAGTTGTTGTCATTAAGCTCGTACTTCGATAACAGAGTATTTATTTTGAATTTTTTGGTTGTATGTGTGGTAAAATGTATGAGAACTACTGGTCTGGTATGCGGTTATCCCGTTCATCGCAGGAGTTACGGTCCAGACCCACAGGTGAAAATCTACAATAGAGAATAAATACAAACAATTATTCATTGTTTAAACTTTAAAATACCCCGACCACATGCTTTAGACTCATTAAAATACACTAAGACAGACATCGCAAATATATTTGAACACGGACAAACAAATTGGCCTTTCACCTATCACGGGTGCGTCTGGAACAAACTGCTTTTGACGGTGTGAAAGGGGGAGCAGGGGTGCGCCATTTTAGCGATGTTGAAGGGGGTGCATTGTCAAAAAATTTGAATCTCACCTGGTCAATCCAGAGTTTCCCAACTATGATGTTGTGCACTGTGGTGGTCACTTTCTTCCACGTGTAGTGATTGTTGCCCTTCTCAAAGATGGCGTGAATGGTGCCTGCGGGGGGAAGCGGACCATCCCAGTGAAGGTTTCCCACACAGGAAGGAGTCACCGCTTTGCTGTGTGCTGTGAAGCGTCCTTACCTAACGGCATGATGGAGAGATATTTGCCCCGAAATTTGCTCGCGACGGTGATTTCCTGCCTAAGAGTCCAGCCTCGATCGGAGATGGCGTGATGGGCCGCGGCCGGCGGGTGGTGACTGACCTGGGGATGAGCCGCAATTGCCGAGCGTATTAGCAGCAGCAAATTGGTGAAAACTCTAAAGCTTTGCTGTTTAGCATTGCCTGCTTCACGAGTATACAGTGGTACCGAATGATAGATAAAGAGAACTGTTTCAATAACAATTCCAATTGAAAAAACAAAATGTATTGGTCCATTTCTGCTTTTTTGGAGTCTCTGTCAGGGTCCCAAAAAGGGCACCCTCACCTGCTCGCAGAGGGAGCGGTAGCCGCTCTCCCGCCGGCGGTCCAGCTCGTACGTCTCGCCCAGCAGCGGGTTGAAGGGCTTGCCCGTGCGGTGGACGGTGGTGGAGTAGGAGGACACGGAGAAGGCGGCCACGTAGCACATCTGCTCCAGCGAGCTGTGGCACTTGGTCGCCTTGTCCAGCAAGTCGTGGTACTCCAGGTCCTCGGACAGACGCTGCAGCATAGAAATGGGCTCGTTGAAGTTCACCTAGGGGGATGAAAAGTCCAGACTATGAGAAGAAAGTCATACCTTTCAAAAAATAAAAATAAAAAGTATAAATATAAAGACACTAGAGAAGATTGTATCCAAAATCCCTAATTGCCTACACGTATGAGGTATGTCACCCAAGTAAGTCACAGCGGCTGGAGAAAAATAGTGAGCAAACTCTGTAACATATACGTATATATACACGGATAGATCCTGTGGACACTCACGGGCATGGGAATCTTAGAGAGCTCCTTGCCGATGCAGTTTTTCATGATGCTCCACAGGTTGAGGGAGTAGTTGGGCTTGTCTGGGATGCGCGTGCGCCTCTTCTTCAGCGGCAACAACTCCTGCGAGGGCGACTCCTGGTTCATGGCCAGAGGCTCCTCGTTCAGCTGGAAAGGCAGCGCGTGGCGCGACGTTGCAAACATGAAAGAAGAAAAACGCATATGACAAAGTTAAAACCTTTTAATGTTACCAGAAACAATCTTTGGGGTTTTTTTGATAAAAACTTTGAATATTTTGAAACTAAAGTGAAAGGGGAACCTTGTAATGTCACAACAATAAAGTTGTAATGCTACGAGAGAAGAACGTAATGTAGTAACCTGGTAACATTTACTATTACAGTTAAGAGGAGTAAATAGTAGTAATAATAGTTAAGGAAGAAACGGGTTGCTAAAAAGCGGGGACGAGGAAAAAAAAAGACCCAGCCCGCTATGTACCGCGCATGTACATTTTGCCCACAAGCATCACTTTTTCATCCACAGGCACATTCGAAATTTGAATATAGTTCATTATTGTTGGAAAACAAAATATTTGAGACTTTATAATTACATACTATATTTTTATGGCTCATTTATATGTGCTGCAGCCTTCCGAGTCACCTACCGACTGATCATCTGAACACATTTCACTATTGAATCCGCTGGCGTTACTGCTCGACCTCCTGGAAGAAAAGATGGCAATTTTCACGTTAATATTAACAACAACAACAACAAAAGGAAGGTTCCGTGGTGCGGAAGTTACTTGTGGAAGTGAGGGTCCGCGGGAACGGTGATGAACTCGGGTGCTTCTTCCACGGCGTCGAAGAACTCGTTGTCGTCATCCTCGTCGCTGGCCTCGCCCTTTGCCGCTCCGACGGCGCCTACCCAATCCCATGATAAGAAGGAAAACAAATATGAAATCAAATATCATAATATAGAGAGAATCAAGTCTTACTTATTTGAGGGGATTATGGGGATAAAGTGACTATACGTAGTTGTAGAGTAATTGAAAAATCAAACATATATTCCAATGTGATAATAAAGTTGTAATTTTAAAACCAAGAACGTCATCAACTCATTCATCGTTATAGGGGATATAGCAATAAAGTGGTAATTTTATGGAAATATAGTTGAAATAAACAGATGTAATTTTGCGCAATAAATTGTAATACTGCAAGACTAAAGTAGAACTACGAGAACAGTTGTAATTTTACGGGATAAAAACATTTCATTTTATTCGATAAAAATAAAGTCTAAATCTTTTATGAGTGAAGCTTTCATTATATAACCAAATATTACAAGAACAAACTTGAAATTACGAGAATAACCTCATAATATGACGTGAGTCTAGCCCTCATTTTCCGAGAATAAAAGTGGCGATGCTATGTGAAGGAAGTGCTAATTTTTAAGGGGCTGCTGCGACTCGTTACTCTTATTGTCGGCGGTGGCGTTGGCCTGCGCGGCGGCCCCGCGGAAGGCTCGCTCCAGGTGGTTGTGCTGCTTGGCCAGCTGCTCCAGAGTCTCCTCCAGTCGCACCCGCTGCTCCCGCTCCGCCTGCAGCGCCTTCTGCCAACGTTTGCTGTGCGCCTGCGCCAGCGCCAGGAAGTCTCTGCACGCCTTCAAAGTTCAATTGGGACAAAAAAAAAAATAAAACGGAATTAGAAGAAAGGAGCCTGTCGTGCCGTTGCTTTGTAATGCTTGAGAAAAAAAAAGTAGGAATTTAATTTCTGAAAAAAATAGTAAGTAATATTACAACAACTGCAATGTAAATATGAATTGAATGATTTAATGTTTGGGACAATGTTATATTACACACATTAAATAAATTTTATTATGTATAAGATTAAAATTGTCATTTTAGAGTTTGAGGTCTTCATTTCATGCAATAAAAAGTATTATAGGAATAGTGTTGAAAATTTAAGACCTCCATATATATATATATATATATATATATATATATATACACACTATGAGAATTAAGTAGTAATTACAACAACAAAATATTTCAGAATATTACCACATTTTTAATTAGTCATCATTTTACAAGGTAAAAGGTCTTAACGTCACGAGAATATATTCATAAGAATTTTACCCTCCCAAAAAAAAAAAAAGAAAGGAAAAAAAAAATCACAATATTGTGATTTTACAAGGGAAAAAGACCAAGAGTGGTTTCTATTTTTACTGCAATCTTTCATCATTAAAAACTTGGTAATGTCATGAAAACTAAGTCGTAACTTTGTGAGATAAAAGTTACTATTGAATTATCATTCATTATTATTGTATTAATGATAGTGGCATTAAAAGAATAAAGTGTTCTGCTGCGTTCACACAGGACACAAATTGAACCACTCACGCAACCTGATTACATTTCATGTCCAAGCAAACACGTGAACAGACGCGAACCCGTGCCAAGCTACGTATGACGCGTTTGACGTGATGCGGGTGGCGCGAGCGCACAAAAATTCCCTTTTTCACCCATTCACTCGCGTTGGGAAATGTGAACTTCAAGCCAGAAATCGCATCGCGAGAGCTAATCGTCGTGAGAATATACGTCGTCACAAACAGTATCTTGAAGTTGTTGAATGGAATACAAAGGAGGGCAAGATGACTGTCGTGGGTTGTGGGCACCCGCAGCTGTGTGACACATACTACTCACAGTGAGAAGAACTATGAAGGGGGAAACCAAGACAAAAAATAAAAAAAACTCCCCGCAATCAAACTCCGTCCGGTGTGAACGTAGCATTATTTTGGGGGTAAAACTACATATACATAATGTTGTGGGGAAGTGTCAAGTGTGCACTGACATTGATCATTGCGTTGGAGGTGATGCGGAACAGCGTGGCTCTCTCCGTCACCTGACGAATTTTATCTCCCGCCTCTCCCGTCAGACGCAAACTGTCCAGCTCCGACAAAGACCTGCAGCACAGTTGGCAAGTATCATACATTCTCGCCCTTGTCAATTGGCAATCATAAAAAAAAAAAAAAAAATTCAAAAAAATAAAAACACACACAAATCTAAAAAGTGACAATTTTTGTGTATTTTTTTATTTTATTTTTTTTTTAATATCACAATTGTAAGCTCGGACCAAAAATATTACGCAACATTAACGCTAGTTTTATAAGCCCGTCTATGGCACCTTGCATTGTATGTTAGCATTTGGTTCAATACACACCACGTGTAATTCTGTTTTATTTTTAGTTTAAACTGGGAGTGGAAAAAAAACAGCTTGAAACACTTAGCCTTGTTTTTGAAGAATTGCTCACTAGCTGCTGCATGTTGTGAAGTTTGCTGCCACCATTCAGCACTCATAACTCAGATTTTGCTCGTAACTCGAGACAAAAAGTCGGCCAAGAGACGGCTACTTTCTAAATTTCGGGTCACTTTCATTTATATAGCTCTTCAAAAAGTTCTCAAAGATGCTTGACATTACAGGCAAGCTACATAAAAAGGAGTAAAAAAAAGTTAAACCTTGAATTAAATTCACACATAGCTTTACTAAAGCTCATTATCAAACTTCCACGGCGCCTAAACACAACCAGTTACCGAAACTCAACACTGCGGCCCGTTTTTCAATTTATAAGATCAATCGATGAAAAATCTGGCCTTTTTTTTCCATTTTTGTGTTTGTGTATTAGTCACATTTCATTTTATTTGTGTTATTTTAAATTGCTGATTGAAAATGAATAAACAGACGATACAGGGATTGTATTGCTGAAGATGGACCGACCTCTGGAGAGCGGAGCCGTGCTTGGAGATGAGATCGTTGCACGTGCTCAGATCCTCCACCTTGCTGCCCAGGATCCGGAGCGCCGACTGGACTTCAGAATTCTGCGGGCCGCCGCCGCCTTTACCGGAAGGTGCGGTCGGGGGCGACTGGGAGAAGTCGTCACCTGAGTCATCTGTTCACAATGAGGGCACGAACAAATCCGTTCAATTTCCTCCTACATGGCTGTTGATGTATTCTTAAAAGGTGTAAAAAGAGAGACTAAAGTAGTAATTTTTGGATACTTTTTTCCACTAAAGTTGTAATATTACTAGATTCAACAGTAGTAATTTTCCAAGAATAGTTGGACTAAAGAGAAAGATCGATCCAATGTCATTCCCATAGTCGTAATTTTCCGAATGTTTTGGTAAAAAGTTCTTTTACGTAAATAGTTGCAATTGCAATAAAAACCTTGGGATACTACGTGAATAGTCCTAGTTTTACAATGAAATATTGTAATGCAAGACTAAAGTGATAATTTTCCAAGAGAAATACTCTATATGTAAACAGTTAAAAAGAAACATTTCTAAATTACGATAAAAACCCAGTAATGTTTTGAATCACATTGTAGTTTTGTGACTAAATGATATAATGCAAGACTTAAAATGGCAATTTTATGAGGTAAACCGTGATATTACGAGAATGCAGTAGTCATTAACAATTATGTAAAAAGTCCCAAATAAAAGAAAAACCTTGTGATGTTATTAGAATAAAGTTGTATTGCAATGAAATGTTATAATACAAAACACTCAATTCAACAAGATAACCAGTGACATTACAAGAGTCATAACATGACAATGTCATGACAGTAGTCGTAATTTTAGGAGGCAAGTATAATATATAATAATACAATAATCTTTTACAACAAAAAAAAGTAATGTTACGAGAATAAAGTCATAGCTCCAGGGTAAAAAAATATCAATGTATGACAGTGAAAATTGTTACTTTAAATCAATTCGATCGACAATGGAAAAACTTTTCCATTACCGCCAGTGTTTTGGTTTGCGTCTCTGTGTCTTTTACCCGACTCGGGTTGAAGTCGTGCCGCTTTGGCCTTGGCCAGCTCCAGCGCGGTGATCCAGCGCTGTCGCTCCACCTCGCAGCTGGCCTTCAGGTGGTACGTCTGCGCGCCGCCGTTGGAGATGACGAAGTTGCACGCGTCGTCCACCGTGATGGTCGCCGTCGCCAGATTGATGGTGCCGCGGCACGTGTGCCCCATTTCCGCCTGAGTCCTGAAAAGTCAAGACAAGTGGCGGAAATTTTTGTTTTTAATTATGGCTCATTAAAAAAACAGTCAACATTTAAATAATTATGTGGCCCTGGAAGTCAAAATATGTACACATTATTAAAATACATGCATTAAAATATTAATGTGGTCCTGAAATTCATCAAACAATTAATACATTTAATAATAAAAAATGTATTACAAATAATACATAAACTTATACAAAAAAAAAAATTATGATTGTGTGGCTCATTACCACTTGTAAGTCAAGAGGGAAAATAATCCTTACAAAATAAAACATAATAATAGATTACAAAAATAATAGGAATACAAATAAATATTCCGGAAAAATTAAAATAATTGCGTAACCATGAAAGTCATACAATTGGTGAATATGTATCTACTGTGGAGAGGCTAAAATTAATCTCAACGATGAATTGATTGTCAAAATAGTTGTCAATTAATTTGACAATCGAAGACTTGTCGATTAATCGATCCATTGCTGCACCTCAAACACAAACATTTGAAAAACGAAACTGGGGTGGAAACAGCTGCCTGACCATCTCTCTTTTTTTTTTTTTTTCTGGGCATTGTCATACCTGTAGTAGGACAACAAGCCATTGCTCAAGACGAACCAGCGCCGCTGATAACCCTTGATGTAATTCGTCCACTTGAACACCCATCCCTTGTATGTGTCTCCAGCAGGGGTTGGAGTGGCTGTCTTGGGCTCGGACATGACACCCACCGGAACCCACACACCAATGTGCAGAACCCTACAGACAGAGACAAGAGGAGGGTAGTTAGATAAAATAAACAACCAGAGTTTTAGACACTCCAAATGTGATGAGCTCGGGCACATTATCTACTCCTGGTGTTGTGTGGCCTGACAGGTCAAAGTTCAACGCGTTGCATTGCAAATAACATTATTTATTGTCCCGTCCGTGTTATGCCACGAACCAAAATGACAAAAAAAGATAACTAATAATAACATGTTTACCTTGACGTGTCCCAAAGTTGTTAGTTGCTCAAGCAACCCAATGAAGTCACTGCAAATTTTGACACCTAGAACAGTAGGTAAAGCTGGCTACTTAGCTCACCGAGGCTAACTGACCAGCACGCTAACGTCGACAATGGGGGACAAAACGCGGCGAAAAACGTGCAAAAAGCAGCAGGCGGTGCTACAGACTGAAATGCCGCCGTTGAGTGGATGAATCATTTCTCAAAAAGCGTGTGAATAGTGTCCGTTGTACAGCTGCGCACAACTACAGCTAGCTACTTCTATCTAGCCTATGGTGCTAGGTGGGTCCACCCGGTGCCACACTAGTTGCAGCTCGGGTAGAACCAACCTCAATACGCATGCGCAGGGACTCTCGTAAAACAGCTACGTGTAACACATCTAGCACGTACAGCTTTTGCCACAGAAGAAACTCTCTATTTTCCCTTTAAATGTTGAGTGGACTTTATTTTGACACTCAACCAAGAATGACATAAAAAGAGCGACTCCGGTGGGACTCGAACCCACAACCTTTGAATTACTACATTGATAATCTAGAAGTCCAATGCGCTGTCCATTGCGCCACGGAGCCACCTGTTGGCTCTCTAGAGCATAGCGTACATAAAGATGATATTATACATCTCATGCTATAAACGGCGCTTACGTTTGCAGATGGAACTCATTTATGACGACGCCATTTTTATGCGTGTCATGAAAATATTATCATCATTGTATAATACTAATACTAGTAATAATAGTACAGTAAATGCTAATACTATAAATAGAAATATACATCCACTTGAGACACATTTATATTTATAGTTTTATAAATTTAAATTTTAATGTTACGTAACTACGGACAAACACCGACCTCTAGCGGTTGAACGTCGTCATTGCGCAAAACACACTTCGAGGTGCATGGTGGGATATGAAGTTTAAAAAAAAAAGAAAAACAGTGCAGCGACCTGGTTTTCAAAAAGCGTAAATGGTGTAGCATGTACTTTCAGACCTCCTCCTATTTAAATATTTTTCATCATCATTTTGATTAAGTTGAATATCGCCCAATGTAAGCGCGAATTGTCGTTGAGTCGAACTTGTCGTCCGAGGGACCAATATGAGTGGCTTAAGCGAGTCACGTGACTAAAGCTAGTTTAGCCTGGCCGTTCCGGAGCTAGTTGACTGCCTCCCGTTATTCGACGCGCATTCCGGACGATCATCATCGTCGTCGTCATCGTCATCATCCTCATCCTCATCCACCTCCGGGGGCCCCAGCCGCGCCGTTCACTCGTCACAGCACAGCGGCGACACTCTCGATCATGTCAGCGAACATGCGTAATTGCCGCTTCCAAACACTGGTTTAAAGATTTCCTTTATTATTTTTTTAATTAAATGCAATATTTCGTGTTTTCTAGGTCGTAAACGCCACTTCGGGACTCGGGAGTGGATTAAGTTACTGTTGGATTATTGGCCTGCTCTTTCTTTGTCACGCTGTTTCTTGCTAAATCGCCCGAAAATAAACCAGGTAAGCGCACATCATCATTCGGATTTGACCGTTTTATCACGCGCATGCGCACCTCTTTTTTTTTTTTTTTTTTTTTTTCCGCCCAGCAGACAATTGGAATGACGAGCCCCCGTTATTCCTGCACCAGGACAGTAGTGTAGAAACAAAAGGAATGTTGCACAGGCCCAACACACACAGTGGGCCTCATTTGAATAGGAGGATAGCAGTCCCTACAGGGACCTACTGTGCTTCCAGTAAGCATTATTGTTATTATTTCAAATGGGGTGTACAGTTACCGGCCCAACCCCCCTTTTTGTGTCTGCCGCTGCATGCTGTCCATTGCACATTGCATATTACACATGAAGTGGGCGTTTAGAACAATGGGAAATAAACGTAATAATGAATGCAATGAAGATAAACAGGATTTAGTATAACACCAAATGTAATATGCATCTAGTAATGCAGCCCTATGGGGGGCACGAGTCAGTGCAAACTGTAGGCCGGTAATATACATCTAGTACTGTGAGACCCTGGAAAGTTGTCCCCTAGATTTTCAGCTGGTCACTATATGAGGAAATGTGATCGAAAAGAAGATACCGTGAGACCATGCAATATACCCCCTACAGTGAGCTAATAAACTCCTTACTCCTGACAGACTTCTAGTCCTCCTTGCGGTTACATGAATAAAGGTCATTATATGAAGAAAAATGGCATCATAGTAGATACTGTGAGACCATGCAAAAATGCCCGTAAGAGGTTATGCACTAATAATCCTCTGATAAACATATGGTCCTTTTTGCAGCTGAGTAAATAAAAAGCCCTGATCACTATATGAGGAAATGTGGTGTCACAGGTGATACCGTGAGACCTTGTTAAAATCTCCTTGAGGGGCGGAGCGCTGATGAATTCCTGATGTCTGCTGCTCTTTGCAGCCAGGCAAATAAACATCATTGATCACTTGGTCACAATATATAAAAAAATATATCTATATGTATCATACATACCGTGAGACCATGCCAAAGCACATGAAGCTCCTATTCTTGACAGGCATGTCTTTCCGGCGAGGTGTGGTGCGGCAGAGCAAGTTCCGTCACGTGTTCGCTCAGGCGTGGAAAGCCGAACACTGCCTGGACGACGTCCGAGTGTCGCGGGTGACGTGGGACAGCCCGCTGAGCGCCGTCAACCCCAAGTTCCTGGCCGTCATCGTCGAAGCGGGAGGCGGCGGGGCCTTCCTGGTGGTCCCCATCGGCAAGGTTTCCGCGAGTCTCTTCCACTTTTGCCGGTTTTACGGTGCGTGCTTTTGACGTTGTCCCTGAAAACAGAGCGGCAGGATCGATCAGTCGTGCCCGATGGTGTGCGGCCACGCGGCGCCCGTGTTGGACATTCAGTGGTCTCCTCATGACGACAATATCATCGCCAGCGCCTCCGAGGACTGCACCGTGAAGGTCCGTCTTCCTAATCCACTTTTAAACACGTTTCTTAATTTTTCCGGAGGCGCCGCGCCGCCACGTGGTCTGTCACCTCTCGTTTGTGCAGGTGTGGCAGATCCCCGAGGGGGGCTTGACGGCGCCCATGACCGAAGCTGTGGTCACCCTGGAGGGGCACAGTAAAAGGGTGGGCATCCTGGCGTGGCACCCGACTGCTTTCAACATCCTCTTAACTGCAGGTAACAAACACCCTATGAGCACTCGCTGTCCCGGTAATTAGTTCCCGGCCTCTATATGAAAACATGAAAATACCGTGAGATAATGCAAAAATGCCCAGAGGCAATGAGCTACTCAACTCCTTACCTCTGACAGACAGCTGGTTATCACTGTAGATGAGTAAATAAACACTGCTGGTAACGAAATACGGTCTCATAGCAGACATATGGTTCTCCCCTAGGGTGCGACAATGTGATTCTGGTGTGGAACGTGGGCACAGGGGAGCTTGTGTACCAACTGGCCGACGCCCACCCGGACCTGATCTACAGCGTCAGCTGGAACAAGAACGGAAGTGCCGTCTGCACCGTGTGCAAGGACAAGGCCTTGCGCGTGATTGACCCGCGGAGGGGCGTGGTTCTCAAGGTACCCCCGCAACGGTCACGTTGAAGCCTTCAAGCCTCGTCATGACGCCCTCACATGCTTCTAGGTGAGAGAAAAGGTCCACGAAGGCACCAGGCCCATGAGAGCAGTGTTCCTCTCCGACGGCAAGATCCTGACCACAGGCTTCAGCCGGATGAGTGAAAGACAACTGGCGCTATGGGATACGGTACAAGCACACGTGTTTGAAATGTCAAGCTCAGCGGTGAATTTAAAGAAGACTATAGGACCAAATGCTTGCTGTCCATTGTAGCACCGGTCCATTTTACTCTCGCAATTTTCATTTTCCCCAAATACGTTTATCGGAAATTTCGAGATCAGTCAGTCATACCTGACAAATTCAAAACCTACAGTATCTAATGTGTACAATAAAATGCTTGACATCCATCTTCGTCTTTTTCCTGAATGCACATGTATGAAATTTCAAAGCCGTCAATTTGCGGTTTTACAGAAAGATCTCTCTGAGCCAATGGCGGAGCAGGAGATGGATACCAGCAACGGCGTTCTTCTACCCTTCTACGACCCCGACACAAACATGGTGTACCTGTTGGGGAAGGTGACGACATACGGCCACACGTTTGGATTTGCCACCCGGCCGTGGCTTAACGTGCTTGTCATCTGGCTTCCAGGGAGACTGCACCATTCGCTATTTTGAGGTGACGGACGAATCCCCCTATGTTCACTTCCTCAGTTTGTACAGCAGCAAGGAGCCCCAGAGAGGGGCGGGCTTCCTCAGTAAGCGAGGGGTGGACGTCAACAAGTGTGAAATCGCCAGGTAGGAATTCTGCAACCAAGAATTTGGTCAGCGGGATGACGACAAAGTCTAAAAAGTGGTTTCTCCGTGGTCATAGGTTCTACAAACTGCATGAAAGAAAGGTGGAACCCATTTCGATGACCGTACCAAGGAAGGTAAATGGTGCGCTGTATGGTAAATAAGGTTGAATCGACATTTCAATGTTCTGCCGGGCACTATACGTTGCTGGCGTAGATAGATGAACGAAGATACATTATGTGTCATCAAATAATTTGAAGTAAAATTGTTGGCCGCGGCACAGTTGTCGGGAAGTACTGGTTTAAATCAATGATAAAATAATAACGCTAACAAGTTGTTCAATAAATGTGCAAACAAATATTTGTGTATTTTTTGGGTGTATCATTTAAAATAAATCAACAGTCAAGTGCAAAAAAATAAAAGACAACAGAATTATTGATGTCCATTATGGTCCTACAAGTTTCTTTTTCAAGAAATTTCAAGCTCAGCAACTAATTTCCTATATAAGCAAATATTACTGTTTGTAGCCCTCCAGTGATTTTCTTGTTCCTGAGTGAAATTTCAAGTGCAGTATCTGTTAGTGAAGACGAAGTCACTTGTGTTGTGGCTCTCGCAGTCCGATCTGTTCCAAGGGGACCTTTACCCGGACACGGCCGGCTTAGAGCCCGCGCTCCTGGCCGACGAATGGATTGCCGGCCAGGACGCCCCGCCTCTACTGGTGTCCCTGAGCGGAGGCTACGCGGCGCCGCCATCCAAGCACCGGGAGACGGTCAGGAGCAAGCCCAGGCTGGCCTCGCAGGACTCGGGATCGGCGGCCCCCGCGGCGCCCAAGGAGGCGGAGGACGAGGAGCCACGTGCCGCCGCCAGGGAAACGGGCGGCAACACGGAGAGGCCTAAGCGAGAGGTGAATTGCGTCAAGTCGTGCCGTTTCTGAAAGACCTCCACCAATTTCCTGAAGCCGTGTACATTGTATACGAAAACTAGAGTATTTATAATCCCCCGCCCCCAGGACGACATTCTGAACGAGCTGCTGTCGGAGATGAAGGCGCTGCGTGCCGTGGTGCTCGCTCAGAGCCAGCGCATCGAGCTGCTGGAGAGGCAGCTGGCTCGCATCGAGGACGGCGACGTATGAGCCCCCCCCACTCCCCCCGAGCACGGCGCATTTCACTCACCAATAGACGAACCTCTAGGGCTATTTAATCAGGTAGTTTAACGCTGCTAAACTGTGATCATATCCAAGACCTCAATTTTACCATGTAGCGCGTTACGTGATCAGATACTCTGTGATTTGGGGTTCACGGAAGAAAATTCCAACTGTGAAGGCTAGCTGATGAGTTTTGTGAATTTAGAACTTGGTGTCAGTTGAACGTGACCGATATTACGTGGGGTTTTCTTGTAATCGCTGATTTAAGATTGTTGTTGTTGTTTTGTTTTGCTTTTCTTTTGATTTTGAAGTATTTGTTACTCAGTCTACTGTACAGTCCCCCCTTTATATGCACTGATCGCAAACACTTTCTATGTGGTTGTAGCAAATGGAATAAATCGTCCTTTGTATTCACGCACCTGCTTGCTGGTCTGCTTTTTGGGCTGTAATAAGAGCGTAGTGTTATGAGATCATCTTGAAATATTTCTAAGGAGATAAAGTCATTTTGGAGGAGGGAATCAATATAATACAATAATACAAATTAAGAACCAATAAAAAACAACAACACCCTAATAAAGGGCATTTTTCTTGCAACATTACATCTTATGTCACACAAACTTCATTCTTTGTCATAACGTTCTTATTTGCAAAACTAAAATAAAAAAATATTTGATACTTTACAAATACATATTATAAAAAATCTCGTTTCAAATGTCGTAAGACTACACTTTTAATAGTTGGACTTAATTCTTGGGGAATAAAATGTTTTACGAGAACATTTCTTTGTAATATCACTTTATTTTCTGGCAATTTTTCTTTTATTTAGTGTCCTATGTATTGGACCAATTTTAACCTAAAATCTGAATATTTGACATATTTTTTATTTTTACCATCTACCATCAGTACCACTTTTTAATAGTTGCTCATATTTCGAACATGTCTTCCTCTTTCTATAAATATCGCCTGTATGTTCTCTCTGCCTCATCCCTCCTTCAAAACAATTCATTTTTCTGCCTCCCCTCACTATCACGTTGCACCCGAAACAACAAGTCCGCTGCGCCTCTTTACATTTTTTTAAAACCACTTGTTCGCAACGTAGGTAAGTTTTTTTTGCCATATATTTAGATTATTATTTGTTTTGTTAATCATTTTTATAACGTGGGTTTTAAACTGCTTCGGTAACTACAGTATTGCCGCCATTAGCACCACGCGGTGGTTAGCTGTTCAATTACTATAAACAAAACTTTTTTTGTCTTTATAAAGACATTTTTTGGGACAATTAAAATAGCTTCCACGCAAGCTGTTTGATGCTGCTCAATTGCTATTCATTGCTTCAGGAAACCAGCTAAAACTGCAAGTTATCTGCCCACTTCCTGTGCATGCGACCTATTTATCGCTTTCTCTGTACATACATTTCTCTGTACATACATGTGTGAAACTGGAAAAGGTAACGTAGATGTATTTATTCTATTTAAATGTGGATTTCAACCCGATGTGATTTTGAATGTTCAGTATTGTAAAATTGGAAAATTCCAGTGGAATTTCCAGCGTAGACGATGTCAAAATGCTATTTTGAACTGAACTTGCGTGTGTGAAATTTCAAGCTGATCACATTCAAGCAAACGACGTGTGTCGCGCGGAGCCCGTTGAGCTTGACGCGTTTAAGAAATTTCCCGTCGCTCTGACAAGCTAATCCCATTGAGTTTGACTTTTTGGAGCAATTTCGAGGCAGCTTACTTCTGGAACCAACTTTGCGGCGAAATACCACCGCTACCATTTACCAAATTTGCCCATTTTCGCATTCACGAGGAGTAGTGGGTCGAAAGCAGCGATGGAAATCGACGATTAAGCTACTACAATAAAATGTGATACTTGAAGATAAATTCAGCATTGTGTCTTTTTTTCCCCCTCACAGAGCCTGAATTGAAGGTATTTTTTTTTCTTTTTCAAGATTTGTGTTGGAAAAATAAGGTACTTTGTCATTGGAACAAATTTTAAGAACTCTTCACGCTGTGACTGTTGCCCTTGGTCTTTGCTTCAGGTATGGCTAGCTCCACCACGAATATCATCTTGCTCTTTGTCATCTTCGTGGGCCTCGTCGTGTTCATCATCCTTTATAGGAAGTTGAACAGGGAGACCAACGGGGAATACACCTTCCGGCGTGTCGTCTATAAGCAAGGGGGGCTCCGGGACCGAGCGAGAAGGGCGACGGCTGTCCTGGAGACCTGCCTAAGAGTCCAACTGTGGCCCTGCGGCGATTCCAACGAGAGCGGGGAAGAAATGCGGGACTTTCAGGAGGAGCCGAGTGGAAATGAGGAGCGGAGGAGGAGGAGTAGATGTAGCAGCGGGAGCCAGGCCAGTGACATTGAAGATGGCAGCCCACAGGGGTCGGGGGTCGAGGCAAGGAGGGAGAGTGAGACCGAAGAGGAATCACGGGCGCCTGATGTGTTTGTCAATTTAAATCAGCTCTCTGGGAGTGTCATGTGGTTTGAGGAGGATGCCAAACAGACAACAGAGCCTCAGAGAGATACTAGTTTGTAGTTTGAAAAATGCCAACTTCAATAAACGCCACACCTCAAATAAACGCCTCCGCCACATGTCTACATGAGCTCCAGACGTTGAAGGTTTCTCCAGGAGAACCCATGAAGCGGATATACCATATTTACTCAGTTAACGCCCTCACATTGAGTGATTAATGGGTACACTTGAATAAACTTCCGAAAATGTGCCTCAATAAAAACGCAATGACGCCCATCACTTCATATGGGGATGTAGCTCAGTGGTAGAGCGCATGCTTCGCATGTATGAGGTCCCGGGTTCAATCCCCGGCATCTCCACTCTTTTTAAGAGATTAATTTTAAGGGTGGAAAAAAAAATGTAATAAACGGTACAGTAACAAATATGTATTTCTATTGTTGAAAATTCACGTAATTTATCTTTAAAAAAGGGGTGGGTGCGACTAGTTGCTGCTGCACACCCGGAACTACAAACATGGCAGGTACGATTTGCATCTCTGCCGAATATGTTGACCATAAAAACCGCACACGCAGAACGTCAACACAACAAGATGGACGTTGCTTTCGGAATCGCGATGCTCCCGCAGCATAAGCGTTGATTTGTTGGGACGCCGCCGACGAGGAAGATGTTACTGGCGTCCGCCGTGGTCGTGTGGGAATGGCTGAACGAGCACGGCCGCTGGCGGCCCTACAGCCCGGCGGTGTGTCACCATATCGAGGCGGTGATCCGGAGCGAGCCGCGCTGCGCTAGCGTGGTCCTCGGCCAGGTGGACTCTCGCCTCTCGCCTTACATCATCGACCTGCAGTCCATGCACCAGTTCCGCCAAGACACGGGTGGGAGTCATCTTTTTACCTTCGTTCTGGCGCAAAATGACGTCTTTTTATTATATATATATATTTTTTTTGGGCAGTTCTGCTTGTGCAACTAGTCCGAAAGGAATGGGACGCGATGGTTGTGCAAAGTGAACACGCCCGGGGAGTAACATGAGAGGGGATGAACAACAAGCCGGACATTATAATCGCATTGTTTACTAAAAAAACAACAAAAAAACTGTCGGTTTCCACCCTTTTTTTTGGGTTCCTGTTTAAACAGCAGCGACGTTCAATTTGAAGCCGAGGCCAGGGGTTCTCAACTGGTAGGTCGGGACCCAGAAGTGGGTCGCGGATTCAGAAAGGGTGGGTCGTAAAGAATTACGGGGGCATCCTGGGTTCACGATGGTACCGACATATGACTTACTGTTTTTTTTCAGCATTTCAAAAATACAAATGTTACTGTAATTATGACTTTACTACTGCATCAGCATAGATTAGTGAATTTATTGTACACATTTGTAGGAACGGAACTCTGTTGTAAACTGTAAAGTGAACTATCTAACATGCATCCCAGGTTGGACTTGCCTTCTATTTTTTTTTTTTTACATGGGAAAAGGAATGTTATAAGGGTTCGGGGTCAGGTTGGGGTTACCCTAGTCTTTGTGCAGTAGTCTTGTTAATCCTCAGTATTAATGTGACAGGTACTTTGGACATGTAAGAATATTATATGTGTACTTACCATATGTTTAAAAATGCAATATACATGTTTTCAGTGGCTGTTAATACAATACATTTTCCTTTTTGCTCTTACAGACAATAAAAAAGTGGGTTGCAATTTAACGACAATGGGAAAACGCTTGACTTGAATTTTTACATTTACTGCATACGGAATTACCATTCCGTATGCAGTAAATGGCACCAACACAGGACTAGAATGTGAATTGTACTAGTTTGGTTCTTGATGCTGGCACCTATGTACTATCCCCTTCCTCAGGCACCCTTCGAGCGGTCCGCCGCAGCTTTTACGAGCCCACCTCGGCGCCCGGCCAGGGTTGGCTGTGGGAGTGGGAGAACGACGTGGGCAGTTGGACAGCGTACGACACGGAGGTGGGCATTGCCATCCAGGCGGCGCGCGACCGCCAGCAGCCCTGGCTGGACCTGGCGCCGCTGGGGTTCTGCTACCTCATCGACTTCGGAAGCATGACCCAAATCAACGGGCAGACGCAGCGCTGCCGCCGCATCCAGCGACGCGCCGATTTGGCTTACCCCTTGGTGTCGGGGCCCCTGCCCAAATCCCACCACGGATGGGCACCTGCGTATTTGCCTCACCCCGGAGGAGCCGTGGATGTTTCTGCCGGGGGAGCGGGAATCAGGACGGGATGCATGGGGGGAGGAAATGGGAGCGCGTACCCCAGTGGGGCGCTCCCCGCTTCAGCTATCACCTCTTTGGGACCCCCCTGTTCCTGCCAGCAGTGCATGCTGCTGCTCAGTGTCAAGGTGGGCACCGTGTCCAGCGCTCAAACTCTGGGTCGGAGACCGCCACAGACTAAACCACCCAGTCCCAAACTGTACAGTCACCTGATCCCTGGAGGGCCCTTCTCACTGACACTCCCACGGTTGCCCTCAATCTCACGGTCACTCTCCCCTCACAGGACGTCCACAGTCGGGGCGACAAGCGGCCCCGGTGTCGCGGGTGGCGGTCTGGGAATCGGAAGTCCGGATACGGGCGGAGGCTTCACGCACTCGCTCTCCCTTCTCAGCTCTGCAACCGCCGCCCTGTCCCTCAACTCCGGCCGCCCTCCGCCCCCATCGCTTCCTCCTCCGCCGCCGCCCCCGCTATCTACCCCGCTGCCTACCCCGCCTCACCCTTCCACATCCCTGTCCTGTATGGCTCCGGCCGCGCCCGCTTCGGGCCCGCCTCTCGGCTCGGCCTGTGCGCCCTCGCCTTCCGCCCGCGTCCTGGGACCGCTGTCTTCGTCTCTGCCGCCGCGATCCAGCCTGGCGGGGCTGAGCCGACCGGCGATGCAGCGCCTCGCCATGGCGCAGTCCCGCGCCCTTATCGCCTCGGGGTGAGTAGACGCCAACCCTACAGACTCGGTAGGCGCCTGGTCGCTTGGCAGATTGGTGCATTTTTCAGGACATTTGACATACGATGAGTCACGGTGCCAGCAGGAGAGACTCCATCCGGCAGATGGGTGAGCCTGCTGGCACTTTCAAAGCGCCCACATCAGAAAATCAAGAGCCGTTCTGATCGAAATCCACGGAAGCCTCCACCTGTTGCTCACCGATTATCTCGGTCAAGAGCGTACAAGGCGAGAGCTGTCGTATGGATTGCCTTATGTTGGTCACTTGGTTCACTAGTTAGCAGGATTACATTGGGGGTGGGGGTGAGGTGTGTGTGGCTGGGGCTCCATGTGCGAATCTAGGTGTGTGTGTGATTTCGAGGAGGAGCTTTTTTTTTTTTTTTTCCCCTCTCTCTTTAATCTTTTTACAGTATTAAGATGAACCTGGCCACAATGGTGCATGATATGCTGCAATAAAAACTGGTTGCCCTTTTCCCAGGATTGGAACGTCGGTCCAAATCTGGATGTTTGTGTATTTTTTAAACAAACTGTCGTCTGCGGAAAAAAATAGGTTCAATATGCTGGGGAATGTTTCTTCTTCGTCTGTTTGCCGACTTAAGATGTAATAGTCATGACATTGCATGATATGTTGCTGTCAAAAAAAATCGATGATGTTTGATGCCTTTCCCAGACTCAAAAATGATGGGGTCCAAATCAGAATTGATTTTATCGAAACCCCAAATGTGTGAACATTTTGGGGAAAATTGTAGTTAGGGTAGTCACGACAGTACATGACATGCTGGTGAGATTCTGTATCGACCTGCTGACATTGATATTTTGGTATTGCCTCCAATACTACCCAGTGTGACTGGTTGCAAATAAAGACAGAATGTATTATAGTTATTTGGACACAAAACGTGTGAGAATGTAATGAAAAATAGGGGCTAGGATAGTCACGATAGTGCATGGCATGTTGCTATGTCTCTATATCTACTAACATGGATCTTTTCTTCCTTCATTTAATGGCTGCTTATGTCCAAAAAAAGGTTTCCCAGTCCCAGATGGAGGCTGACCTAATGCCGGCAGATTAGCCGCAATCCCCAAAACGTGACTTGCAGACATGCTTCTCCTTGCTTGTTGGGAAACAAACCAAAATAGTCACAGGGAGAGGTTACAAACATTGGTCAGTGCAGGATATACAGTAAGATCTGACTCTGATGTTTGAGAATAATTGAGAATATTATATATATATATATCTGTATCTTGAGAAAGGGTTTCTAGTTCATGGCTAAAGGAAGAGATTTGCCGAAAAATGGGTGCGCTATGCTAGAGAACTAAGATCCTTTTTTTTTTTTTTTTAAGTTTGCATCGTTGGGGTGGAATAGTCATGACAGTGCTGCATGCTGCTACAAAAATGTTTTTGTTTGCCCTCTCCCAGAATCAAAAATGTTCTCTCAATCTGGATTTTATTTTATTTTTTAAAATTCCAATATGTGCAAAAGTGTGCACTACGCTGTAGAATTAATCTTTCAGGCAATTTACAGTATTACGATGAAATTGTCACAATAGTGCATTATACGCTGCCATGAAAAATATTATTTTTGGGGAAAAGAAATGCGATTTTATTTTCCCCGGAATAAAAAAACGGTACAATCCAAGTCAGGATTACCTAAATTGTGTGAAAGTGTGCGGAGGGATGGGGGCCCCACGCTGTCAAAATTAGCTTCCTTATGGCCTCGCGGGTAATCCGTGATGTGATGACTGAATGACCGACAACCCGGGTTAAGTCACCAGATGGGAACAGGCGGATTAGCGCTATAAAAGAGCGAGGCGAGGCGCGACAAGTCACTCCGCCGTTCAACTCAACCGTCTGAGCAGGAGCAGGTGTGTCCCCCCCCCCCCCACCCCCGATAAGGATTGTTGAAATATTCTCGGAGATGACTGTAATCAAAAGTGGCCGACCGTAAGTACCAAGTAGACCATTTATTTTTTGCCAATTTGAGTGCTTGACTTGACTTATTTTTGACGCGCACTAACTTTAACATACTGATTCTTCTTTGAGATAGCAACGCGAGGCTAGTTCATGAGTAAAATCAATTGGCGACAAACCACACGGAGTCATAGCGCATATGAACGGTCGTGACGAACGCTTTCCAGTTCTCTCAATATTATGTTAATATGTTCCTCTGTGATGACAAACTGCCCCTAAAATGTGTTTTTTTTGTTTTTTTTGTTTAACCCACAAAAGTGGTGTACTGGTAATTCTGAACCTTTCCGTCCATGACCGTGCAAAAGCTCCTTAACCTGCTGGCGTGGTTTGAACTTGACATATTGCGGCCACCTGTGCACAGCAGACTGATCGCATCTTAGCGCCTTAACACTGACCTTTTCGTGTATCAATGGACATCGTCTTTTGTGTTCCAGAGTACCGACGGTTCCCGTAAAGAACCTGAACGGCTCCAGCCCTGTGCACCCTGCCCTGGCCGGTGAGCATATTAACAGTCCAGCAAGTTATGCAGTCAGTCATATACAGTACGGTTCTCAAACTACATTCTTTTTTCCAGAACAAAGGGCATGTTTTCCCCACAATATCGCCCTATTTTTTGGGGTGAATAAAAGATGTATTTTCCAGGATAAAAGATGTAATATTATGATAATAAAGCTGTATTTCACTTCTTAAAATATGATTTTCTTCCCCACTTGTATTTTGACTTTATCTTGGAAAAATATGACTTTAGTCTCACAACATTACAACTTTTTTTTCCCCCCTCACAAAAACAAAAACAAAACAGTTAGTTATCGTAACATGACTTTTTCTCGGAAACAGACAACGGTTTAATTAATTTGGAATTTAGGGATACGCATGGTCGTAATGTTTAATTGGTGTTACGATTATGAACAATCGTAAAACGTTTTACGTGATGTCTTTTTAGGGATTACCGGCATCCTCATGAGCGCGGCGGGACTTCCTGTTTGCCTGACCCGTCCTCCCAAGTTGGTGCTCCATCCGCCGCCGGTCAGCAAGAGTGACATCAAACCCGTGCCGGGCCTGGGCCACTGCTGTCGCAAAACCACCAAGAAGCAGGCCCGGAAAGGTCTGGAAAGAGAGAGAGAGAGGGGGGGGGGGGGGGGGGGGATATACTCAGCAAGTGCATTTTGATCATGTTTTGCTTTATTGTCATAGGTAGGACTCCTGAGGAGGTGGTGAAGAGGTACCTTCAGAAAGTCCGCAATCCCCCTGAGGAGGTAATTTATTTGTTAGAAACAGAAAAATATTGGCAGCTTCTCCCCAAATTTTATTAGATTTTTTTTCAGTTTGAAAATTGCCCAGGACATAATGTAGTCATTATGTCAAGAATAATAACAAAGACCCAGAATTTAGGGCCCCAGAAGCCGAAACAAAGCGACAACAAATAATGAAACAATCCCCCAGGACATTAATTATTCATTATTTTATTAAACAACACAAATTAGGATCCCAACGATAAAAGACACAAAAGGAAAAAATGTGAAAGTCTGCCGTCCCCCAGGAAATCCAGAATTTAGGGTCCCCAGTTTTAGGGCCCCAGAATGTCAGTCCATAAACACAGACACAAAGAAAGTCTGCAATTCCCCAGGACATAATGTATTCATTATTTAAGAAAACACATCGGAAATTTAGGGTGTCCAATATTGGGGAGTCAGAAAAAAATAAATAAATAAAAAAAAATAAAAAGTCTCCAGTCCCCCAGGACCCGAATAATTCATTCAGACAAACATTTGGAGTCAGGAATGGATCCACTGTATACAGACATGACGTTATTGATGCGGTCGTCCTCACTCAGGACTGCACCATCTGCATGGAAGTCCTGGCCGGCCCCTCCGGCTACAAAGGCCCCGGCGTGGGCGGCATCTCCCGCGCCGAGTCGGTGGGCCGCCTGGCGCAGTGCGGCCACCAGTACCACCTGCAGTGCCTGGTGGCCATGTACAACAACGGCAACAAGGACGGCAGCCTGCAGTGCCCCACGTGCAAAACCATCTACGGCGTCAAAACCGGGAACCAGCCTCCCGGCAAGATGGAGTACCACGTCATTCCGCACTCGCTACCGGGACACCCCGACTGCAAAACCATCCGCATTATTTACAACATTCCTCCCGGCATTCAGGTGGAGCCGCCGTGATATTTTGTCATATTTGTCCGCTGCATGTTATTCCAACACGTGGTGTTTTTGAGTTGCCTTGGTTGAGGTCATGAACCTGTTGCTCTTTAGGGCCTGGAGCACCCAAATCCTGGCAAACCCTTCACAGCCCGCGGTTTCCCGAGACACTGCTACCTCCCGGACAGCGACAAAGGCCGAAAGGTATTTCTTTAAACGCATCTCACAAGTACCTCCCCCAAAAATATGTAGCTCGCCAAGTACCTGTAAAACAGTACTTACTGTAATATTCCAATTCAAATGTATTGCACAAGTACAAATTGCACCTGAATAAAGATTTTCAAACAAACTGTTTCAAAAGATTAAATGTATTGTACTCAAGTTAAATACAACTGAACTGTACTTGGAAAAAAAAAATGTACTGTACTTGATTGAAGAAGGTTTAAGCCGAGATTGCCATAATCGGTCGTTATGTTGAAAGGGAATGCAAATGAAGCCATCGCAAAGAAGTCCTCAAAGACGCAGGATGCTTGGGGGGGGGGGGGCATCTCAGGGCTTAAAAACCAAAACAAAAGTGTTTTATCCGAGGATGCGTAATGTTCCCAGCAACCAATCAGAGCCCAAGCGAATGAAAAATCCCGCGAGACTGCGACTAGTGGAATGTGGGCTCCCTCTAGTGCCCTTCAAACTGCAGTTACAGTACATTTATTTACAACTATCTTTCCCAGCTGCCTTTTGTACAGTATTTGCATTATCGTAAAAAGCTGCAAAAGCCCATACAAAATAATTGCTACAGTGGTCCCTCGCTATATGGCGGTTCACCTATTGCGGACTTAAAAAAATTCTTTTTTTCATATTCATATCGCGCATAATTCACCAATATCGTGGGATTTTGACTTTATGCTGTAATACGTTTGTGGTAAAAAATCAATGCGCTTTTTAGTCTATAACAAAACTACAAAAAATTTAAAATACTTTCAAATACGTCCATCCATCCATTTTCTACACCGCTTTATCCTCACTAGGGTCGCGGGCGTGCCGGAGCCCATCCCAGCCGTCTTCGGGCGAGAGGCGGGGTACACCCTGGACTGGTCGCCAGCCAATCGCAGGGCACATATAAAGAAAACAACCATTCGCGCACACATTCACAGCTAAGGGCAATTTAGAGTCTTCCATCAACCTACCACGCATGTTTTTGGGATGCGGGAGGAAACCGGAGCGCCCGGAGAAAACCCACGCAGGCACGGGGAGAACATGCAAACTCCACACAGGTGGGGCCGGGATTTGAACTCCGGTCCTCAGAACTGTGAGACATATGTGCTAACCAGTCGTCCACCGTGCCGCCCATTCAAATACATATTACAGGGAATTAAATGTACTGTACTACTGCATTACTGTATGTTTAAGAGTTCAATAGATGTTTAAAAGTATAGAATGTGTTTTTAAGAGTATGGTAGCGGTTAATAGGAGTGTCGGGGAGATGAATTAAGAGTCTGCGGATGTTCAAATAAAAAGTATATATATGGGCACTACTTTGCAGATTTCGCCTATTGCGGGGGTGTTCCGGAACCCCCGTGATAAACGAGGCATTACTGTATGGACCTCACATTTCTGTGGTATAGCGAGGGAACAGTGTACCCGCTTTGCGTTCGAAGGGTAAGCGTAAAACTCCCGGAAGTGTAACACAGTCTGACTTATTCAGGTTCTCAGGCTGCTCCTGGTGGCGTGGGATCGCCGCCTCATATTCTCCGTGGGCACGTCCAGCACCACCGGCGAGTCGGACACGGTCATCTGGAACGAGGTGCACCACAAGACGGAGTTCGGCTCCAACCTGACGGGCCACGGCTACCCCGACCCGGGCCACCTGGACAACGTTCTGGAGGAGCTCAAGGCTCAGGGCATCACCGAGGACGAATGTCTCCCCCGGGAATGAGGCAAACATTAAACAGATCACGTGGGAAAGAAATCTTTTGAGGGAGGTCAGAATCTTTTACCGTGAAACAGGGGTGGGGGAAGCTCGCATTTGATCTGGCCCGCCCGTCGAACCTCGGAGGAGCTGTTCAAGCCCCCAAACGGTCATACACAGCCACCATTTGTTTTAAGACGACAGCATTTTGAAACCGTCCGTCACACGTTAACGTAGAGTCAAAAGCGGTACACCAAGGTGAAGTGCGTGTTTAGCGTTTTTTTTACATTTTTGAAATTTACATTTAAGTTTTATGCACAAAGGATGCCACTAGCACCACATTCCAACACCGTTTCGGAGTTAACGCGTTCGTCTGAACGTTTTTAGTATTTACATGAAAATTTAAAAAAATTCTGTTTTTACTCGGCCGTCATGTAAAATGTCAGACGCGTTTTAGTCCCTCCGTCACACAAACAACCCCCAAAAAAGAAACATACTACTCAAAAGTAAAGTTCGCTTTTATGGTTTTTAACATTTTGGTGTTATTGGCGTTTACGTGGAAAACGGCAATGCTGTTGTTATCATTTGGCGTTCGTTGTTTCGGCTGTTACATAGTGCCGCGTGCCTAAAGTTAGCGTCTGTCTGAATATTTTTCAAGACATTTTTAGCATTTACATTTAAAATGGTAACGCTCAATTAGTGTTTTCAGGCTCCAAAATGCTGATGTCATGTAAAATAACCGACAAAATGACATTTTTAATCCATCTGTCATGCGCTAACATTGTGTCAAAAGAAGTACTTTGGATGTTTGCGTCTTTGTGCCCAAAGACATTGTGTTTTTTTTTTCTTCTTTAATTCAGAATCATCTCTATTTGCCAAGTATGTCCCAAAAATTCGGCTTTGAACAAACTTTTTGTTCACTCATGAAGTGTTTGCAGGCGCCAAATCATAAAACCTCTCTCCTTTTTTTTTTTTTTTTGAAATCTTACTTAATATTTACTCGTGAATTCATGATGGTGCTGTGAGGACTTCCCCACCCCTGTCTTAAAGGAACAGTGGCAAACATTTCACAAAACAAAACAAAATCCACGAAAAGCGTTTATCGACTGCATGATCTACGATATTGCGTTTTGACACCACTGTGCACATCCAGTACAAGTCAGTGTTCAAATTATAACTTCATACTGTTGCACGTCCACGTCGAGAATGTAAGCGTCACCATGGCGACTTCATTTTGAGCATGGACGTTTGCTGACCTCCAGAGTTACTCTTTGGCAACTACATTCCATTTGGTTCCATTCATCAGCTGTCATGTGTTCGTATTTTGATTTTGTATTGACTTGTTTTTATATTTATTTATTTTAGGTACAAAGAGGTATTTCTTAGTTGTTTCTGTACCATTTTTGTTATTTTATTGTCATTTTCTGCTATGAAATGGTATATGTAACCATTGAAAGCATTTATATTTTATGTATGGAAGTATGCACCTTGTATGTTTGTTATATATGTGCACAAATTTACATTAAAGTTTGTTTGTTTTTCCCTCCCTTTGCGTTATTTTGAACCGGAATTTTAATAACAAAAAAATATTGTATTTACTTTTGCAATATTAAAATCACATTAGAAAAATGTATTTAAAAGGAACACTTTTTACTAAATATAAAAGTGAAACAAATACATTGCATTTACTTTTGCAATATTAAAATCACATTAGAATAATTTATTTAAAAGGAACACTTTTTACTCAGTATAAAAGTGAAACAAATAGGTTAATTTAAAAAAATGATTTATGTTAAAATAAAATATATCCTTTAATTTATTGCAAATAATAGAATTGTTAATGAGTAAACTGTTAATATAAGAATACTCAAAGCACTAACAATCATTTACTTAACAAACCTTAACGACCTGAGCTGCGTCGGACTGGTTTATCTGTAGATTAGTCTGTGGCTTGGATTAAGTCTGGATTACTTCCACTTTAAACCCTGACAAAGAAAGAGAAGTTAGCCAGTTGGTTTACCCTTTATTTTGTCTTTTGGGTATATTGGGGTGGCAATTGTTATATTGTCATCCGTATTTGTTTTCCAGTCAAAAAAAAAATAAAAATAAAGTTTGGCAGTCGTATTATGAATTGATACTTTGGCGTGGCCCAATTACGCAGTGACAGCTGGTGAATAAAGGGCGCTTACCATCGATGCAAGATAAGAAAAAAAAATGTATAAAATGGAAATAGTTCAATAAAAATATTTCAAAGAATGAAACAAACATTTTACACTTTCGCTGCCATTGACGGCATTAGAAGTCAAATATCCATGTTAACTGGGAAGGCTGGCAGTGAATGAGTTCAGAGTTTGTTGTTTAACCCCATCAAAATTTAAGCTCCGTCAGACAGTCGATTTGTTCATGCTGTTTTCATTTTATGTACTGTATTACCCATATTTTTATTGATTGATTTATTGTTTTGCTCTAAGGTTTGTGCATGTATTTAAAACGATGCAAGAGCTTTGGAAACGTCTCTGCAAGGGTAGAAATGCCTTTCATAATTTAAATGTCATGTCATCATTTCGTTAAAAAGATAATTAAACGATGTTGATGTTCATCATGCTTAGATGCTCCAGTACTTGTCACTGTGTAACTGATTTATATAATAACAATGATAGTCATGACTAGATATAGATATAGGCCACAAAATACACATTTGAGGCTACAAATGAGCATTTTCCACAAATTTAAAGCGGAGATTTTTTTTTTCACCACAGATGATAAATTCACATTTATTAGAAAAAAATTATATATATATATATATATATATATATAATACAATGTAATGTTATGTTATGAGAATAAAGTTGCTGTTTTTTTTTTCAAGAAAAGAATTGAATGAAAATAAGATGTATTTTTTCAGGAAGTCATCTTAGAAGAATAAAGACATTTTTTTCAAGATATAATTTTAATATAATGATAGTAAAGCCAACTATTACTGCCTAACGAGGGAAGAAAGTCATATATTGACACCTTGTCTAATATTCTGGGGGGGAAAAGTCATTTATACAAGGATGTCAGATTTATGTGATGTATCACAATCATATGAGAGCTTTTAATTCGCGCAAAGCTAAGGTAGAGAGGATTAATAGCTTTATTTGTTTTATTGCTGCGCCAGTCCCCATGCGCGTCTGCATTTTGTAAAAATGACACGACGTCATCATTTTGTGGAGCCCACTTTGGGAATCACTGCCTCAGAACACACAACACGGAATGTATCGATTCGACAAAAGCTTTTAAACGCAGCACAATCTGGGCTGCCTGGTCGTCAAGGAAACAAAAGCCAGTCTGCGCTCATTCCTCCCCTCCCCCGACGCTTGCATTTCAGCAATGGCGCCCGCTCACACTGCTGCCTTTCAGCTAAAAGCTTTTTATGTGGTGGCCCGATGCAGCAGGAGGAAGGAAGCGAGAGCGGCAAGGGGTGGGGAAGGTGGGAGTGGTTAGAGTGAAAAAAGAAGGGCCTCCCTGGCCGTCGCCAAGGCGACTGTGACATCATCAGGCACTAAAAGCTTTTAACCGGATTCCTCTCCTGCTTTAGGCCCCATTTTGAGTGCTCTTTCAGTCTGTCTGGGAGGGGGAAGTGCAAAGGCAGGCCTTCGCGTGTGCTTCACGAGCTCACTGCACCGCACCAAACTGTAAAAGCCTTTTAAAGCCCAGCCATCTCGCCGGGCCTTTTTTTTTTTGGGGGGGGGGGGGCGAGGGGGGGGGAAATGGCATCGGGAGATGAGTTCGGATATCTCATTCCGCCCCCCCAGGGCGAGAAGCACCGGCGGGCCCCCAACTGGACCGACGGCGAAATGAAGGCCCTGCTCTATGTTTGGGAGGAGAACCACAACGAGCTGAAGACCAGCAAGAGGAACGCCAAGGTTTACGAGAGGATGTCGCAGCGCTTCTTCCAGCTGACGGGCGAGCAACGCTTCAAGGAGGAGATCAAGATGAAGATCACAAACATGTCCTTCCAGTACAGGCCAGTTAACCTCGAAGTTCTCCATCCTGTCTCCAAAAGTGTCACTCATTTTTTCTTTGTTATTTTGAAACAGGCGACTTAAATCCAACGTCATGGAAAGCGGCGAGACGCCCGACTGGCCGTATTATAAGCCCATCGAGAAGATCCTCTCCAAACCTTTGGAGGTGGTACAAGGCAGCTGGTCCGAGTCCCAGGCCGAGTCCCAGGCCTCGGCGAGCGCCGGGACCTCCTCCCAGGCCGCCGACAACCCTTCGGCCCAGCCGGAGGAGACGGTGATGGGCTACCTGCCCGAGTACACGGGCTCCTCGGACGAAATGGAGATCAAGCAGGAGCTGGACTCTTGGAGCTCAGACAGTGAGCAGACGCAAGGCTCCAGGTAACCACCAAGTCACCGTGACTTCACACACGTACTTCCAGGTGTCAAAAGCTCACGCATTCTCATCGTAGACAAAGCCTTCCGTGTCACGTGAGCCCATCTGACCGAGCCGGAGCAATTGAGGAAAAACAGGGGGAAAAGGCTTGATTGAGGGTTTTTGCTTCCGATTTGAATGTGTGACTCCTCATTCGAAACAGATGACGTTACGTGACGTTAAACGATCGGAAGGAGACAAAACACCGGCCGTAATTTACATTTCAACAAGTAAATGACTCAAAAATGACTTTTCTGTTGCACGGATTAATGGTGCAGTTGGCTCTTTTGACGGCGGAACCGATCGTGCGCTGTCGTCCGCTAGCAGGCTAGCTATTATGTTTTTGCTATATTACCCAAAGCATTCTGTACATGTGTGTTAGGAAATGCCTCCACAAACACAAAAATGGAGGTGTGGCTAGCAGCTAGCTAGTCTTGTCATCTTCTATATAAAACTTTATATGACATCCACTCAATTTAGCTTCCTCACCCACAGATAATGCTGAATTAGTAGGCGATTTTTTTTGTAAAGAAATGGAGACACCATCCAAGGAAACATATATTCCCACAAACTAAATAAAAACTAAAAATAATCACAAAATTTAGAAAGTTGAAAGCAGGTATCTCTGTTTTTTTTGGTCTGAAATACTTTGTTTTTCAGATAAAAACAAACAAAATTGGCAAAAGGTGGAGATACCTATCGTGGCTAGTCAAGAAAAATCAGCTAATCCACAAAAAACGTGGAGGTACCTGGATCGTGACTATGCAAGGAAAAGTCAACATCGACAGTTTGGAAAATTAAAAGCGGGTATCTCCATTCTTTTTTTTTTAGGGTTAGGGAAACACTTTTCCAGGTAAAAAAAAATAAATTGTGGCTACTCAAGGAAAATCAGGTATCTCCAGATAATGTTTTGCTTTTTCAGATGAACTGATTTTTATTCTTCAGATTTTTTTTTAACCTTTCCCCAATGAAAAATCATATATCTACACATTTTGGAAGTTTTTTTTTGGGGGGGGGGGGGAAATATAATAATAACAATTAACACAACTCGGAAAGTGCTGTGTGTTTCACTATTTAATGGAAAGTCTTCTTGTGTCCGAGTCCTTGCTCTGATCGTCCGGCCCTGCCACGACATCAATGCGCTCTCCCCGATTGTCCCTTTCTCCGCAGCTCCCATCCAGTTTCAAGCAAGCAAAAGAGCACAAAAAGACAGCAGTCCCTGAAGCGGAAGAAGCTGCAGCTGATGCAGGCCATGCTGCGGCAACAAAAGCGCTCCAACCAAGCCATCGAGGACACGTGCAGGGAGGTCCGGCGGGCCTTGCACCAGCAGAACCTGGTCCAGGTCCAGTGTATGCAGTTGCAGGAGCGCATGATGAACCTTCTGGAGAAGATGATCCTGCCATCCTCCACGAGTGGGAAGAACCAAATCGGAAATTCCAGTGTAGCTTCCTTATAGTCCATAAGCATCTTTAAGCCTCGTGTGTTGAAAAAAAAAATGCATGTGCTTGTTTGCATTGCTGTAGAAATAAACCAAATAGTTTGACATTATATACTTGTGCGTGTTTTTTTTTACCCCCCCCCCCCCCCCCCCCCCTCCCTCATTTCTCTGGCCTAATCAGAATCATCTTTATTTGCCAAGTATAATGAGCTTCTGTAGGTCCCCAAACTGTGGGGCAGGACCAAAAATAGGTCGTTGGAGGACTTTGACCTCAATTGTTTACAGCACGGCTGGGGAACGCTGCCAGCAAATTCTCAACCCAACATTATCCACCATTTTAAAAAGCAACTGTGGCTTAAACAAAGTGCTGTACATAAATTAAATTTAAGCAAAAACAGATCCAGCATTTTGAGAACACTGTGCCAAATATGTTTAATTTTTTTTTAAATTATATATTCTTAAAGTTATTCGAATATCCTGTATGTCTGCGTTTGTTGTTCAATGAATGAACAATTTGGGAATACAATACTGCGCCAAATACACGCCATTGAATTAAAAAAAAAAAAACTAAATCATCTCAATAGATTCTTATCCAAAGGAATGATTTTTTCAAATTAATGCCATGTTTAAATCATTTGTTTTATGTATATTAAGATTCATTTAATATTTAATGAAATCATTTTGAGAATACTGTGCAAAATAACTTTTTTTAGTAAAACAATTTAATGTAAAAAAATTATAATACTATCAAATACATTTTGATTAAAAACGAATTATTGCTAAACCACAGATTTAAATAAATATATTTATTTTATTTTATTTTTTACTGTATAATTTTAAATTAAAACGTATTTTAAATCAGTGTTAGACTGCCACCGCCCACCGACATGCCCAGCCAATAGAATCGCACCATTCGTTTTGAATGTTGAGCGTGGCGGCGATTGGGCCAACGGAGGGAAGGGGGCGGTGCAGGTGAGGCGAAGACGTTACGTTGTCATGGTTACCGTCAATGTCGCTTTGTTCAAGCAGCCTGGGGGCGCGTGCGCGTGCGTGTCGAGAAGAGGCGCGTTCACGACGCCGCATATGGAGAAGACTTAAATGACCAGGCGAATGTATTGTTTGGAATAACTGTCCAAAAAAAGTGTAGACTGACGTGAAAATGTCTATTTTGCACATTTAAAAGCTGCATGGAGGTATCTTTTTTTTTTTTTTTTTTTTTTTTAAAGGAGCCTTCGACACCGTACAAGGTAAAGCTAAAAAGTTCGCTCGTTTTAGTAACAAGATAGTATTAAAGTAGTCGTAGTTGTGTAGCTGTGGCTACGAAAAGTTAGCTTTGTAGAACGCGATACAGTAAGGGGGGGAAAAAAAAAAAAAAAAAGGATAAAACCACACCGCTATCCTGTGGTTTACTTGCAACGTGTTTTAAATGTGTGACAATTCCAAAAAAAAAAAAAAAAAAAAAAAAAAAGTCACCGAATGCCAAACGCCTGGTTGCCATTAAGTGTTTTTGTTGAGGGGGAGAGCCAGCTGGCACTGTGCTCTGGGGGAGGATATAAAAGCCCTGTGTGCGTTTATCCTTGACAGATAATGACACAAACCAGTCAGATTCAGATCATTTATTTATTATTCATTTCAAAGTGAAATCTGATTTTTTTTTTTGATGGGTAGCTCTGTTATGAATGTGACTTCAACAATTTTCCCCACAGTAAATCATTTCAAATGGAACTAATCCATCATAAATTCTTCAGTAACTGTTTGACGTAACACTAAACTGTGTGAGAAAAAGTAAAAAAAAACTTGAAAAAGAAGTCAACCACTGTTGGGTTTTGGGTTGGTTTTGTAGATTAGGGTTGTGTTTGGGTCTGAGTCAGGAGTAGCAACATGACAAGATTTCCTCAAAATGATAGTTTGTCAAAATGCTATCATTCTTGTGTGATATCGCTGATAGATAATGTGGTTAAAAAAAAAAAAAAAAAAAAGCCTTCAAATGAGAGTAAAACACAATAACTTATTTGTCAACATATCATATTGCACAATGGTCATTGCACCGGACTATTGCTATATTAGCCATTCAAACTGCTCTAATTGCTAGAGGACTCTTCTCGCATCTTTTTGCACAATTGTCAAAAACAAAAAAAAACAAAAAATTGTACCGGCATTACCAGATGACGAGCAACCATTTATTGATCAGCGGCTGTTTTTCTCAATGTCTTTATGTCTCAAAAGTATTCTGTTGTCGCACTAGAGCAGCTCCGACTACCGGGGACAAATTCCTTGTGTGTTTTTTGGACATACTTGGCAAAATAAAGATGATTCTGATTCTGATTGAAAAGGTGAGCCTTACCCTAAAAACTCCACTTAAATACAGAAAAAAAATGGAACATTATATGTGAGAAGAGCAGTGTGGGCAATAGAATAGTTCATGTACTTTAGTGAACAAATGTTTTTCGAAAATGTTTTTGTTTTTGGAGGATTTTAGAGGCCTTTGAAGTGTTCATTCCAAGTTTTTTTTTTTTTTTTCCCCCCACAAAGACGGCCGCCACTTGTAACGTTGATATAAAACGTTAGAATTTATGGTGTGCGTTCGCTTTCCCGGTTGGCGTAATTGTGAGGATTAAGAACGCTGCGGGTCGGTAGGGTTTACAGTCTATGGTTAGCGGTTTTAACTGTCCTTGTATTTTTATGTAACCATAGGATGACAACAACACGATAGTGTTGGCAACAAGATGAGGATCCAGGGACAACCGGAGGGTGCAAGGAGGCGCCTGGATTTAAGTGCGTCCGGCGAACTGCGGCGCGTGGAGGTCCACCGCGGGCGGACAGGCTACGGCTTCACCATCACGGGACAGCGGCCGTGTTTGTTGAGCGGCATCCTGGAGGGAAGTCCCGGCCACCTGGTGGGCCTCAAACAAGGCGACGGCATCATGGCGATCAACGGCGCCGACGTGTCTAGCGCTTTGCACGAGACCGTGGTGCAGATGGTCGGTCGCTGCATCGGGCCGCTGCGGTTGGTCGTGCGTACCGAAGGCCGCGTCATTGGGAACCCCATCTTACACGATGAAAAGTTTTTAATAAGCCCCAAAAAGGCCGGCGTCCTCCGCGCCATCTCGCATGATTCACCCAATTCCGACAACTGGCGCCACGTGCTCGCTAGCAAGCAGAGGCCGCTGTCAGAACCAGATATGTCGCAGTGGTCCAAACGGCGGAGCGCCGAAACGCAGGAGCCAAAGAACGAGACCCGTTGTGACGGTGAGGAGGCGAATCCAGACTGGAACATTTTAAACATGACCTTGGTGGTAGGCTACCTGAGCTCCACAGAGCTGATTTTAAATACGTCCCAATCGGAGGACGACGGCTTGAAGGCCATCCGAGAGCGAATACGCCAGCTGGGCACGGAGCAGGATACCCACACGCTGGTCCTTATGAAGCTCACGTTTGACTGCGTCAGGCTTTGCGACGACATGGGAGCCGTTCTGGCGGCCTTTCCCACCGAGAACCTAGTCCTAGGGGCTGCTTGTGCCGAGGATCCTCGTTTTTTTTGCCTGGTGACCACCGCACACATTATCAACGGCTGTGTTCCACAAGACGGTCCGTTGAGGGCCTCCTGCCACGTTTTCTTCATTGACCCAGAGTTGGGAAACCACAAGGAGCACGCAGGCATTGCCGGCCGCTTCGGTTTCGACTGCATCCCTGATCCGGACACCTCGGGTTGCCTGGAATTCCCGCTGGCTCCTCCAGATGTCCTTCATGTTGTCACGGTCCTCTATAGCGACATGGGGGACACGGTGGAGAGACTTCGAGTCAGACTGGACATGGAGGCTCAGCAGCAAGCCAAGGAGACTATCCGACAAGGTAGTAGTAACGGAGACAGCGGCATTGACAACGCTTCGCCCCCTGAGGAGAGAGCCGCAAGGGATTTCCCTTCCGTAATCCGAAACCACCCCGGGGTCCTCCTCCCCACCTGTCCATGGGATAATCCCGCATCCCCAGACCGCACCTCAAGAAACTTCTACGATAATGGCCAAAGACATCATCCAGAGAACAGTGGCAGCACACACTCCCTTACAGAGTCGCTACCCGGGCCCGATTCCCTCACCGGCTTTTACGGAGGACCCCCGCCTCGGCTCAAATTCCAGTTCAAGCCCCCGCCTCCTCTAACCCCTTTGGGTAAAAAAAACAGCGTCTCGGCAGAGTCTCTCAGGGGCAGCCAGCGCTGGTTCTCCAGACCCAAGTGGCCCAAATCCCTCAGTGGTGATCCAGAGCCACGGGAGACATGGAACCACGACAACGAACGGTTCGCTAGCATCGGCCTCGGTGGCGGCACGCGGAACCTGCCGCCCCCCATGAGCCAGATTCCCTCAGACAGGTATCGGTCTGCGGAGATCCTTCTCATGATGCCCCCCAAAGAGGAATGGACCCAAGCATTCGTGGACAGGAAGAATGAGCGTGGGAAAAATGTGAGTGGTCAAGATGAACGTTCAAATTACAGTACCAATTTTTTCCATTTTATTTTTACTAGAATTACATCGTAATACTAGGAGGAAGTTGGAATTTTAACAAGAATACATTATTTTTTACACTTTTATTTTACCTTTATTTATCCATGTATGACCATTTGCAACACCGACCTGGCTGCAGACGGCAGAGTAAAACAAAGCAAAATAAATAAAAAAAAATAAAAAAGAAAAAGGGGGTATGGATAACATTGGTAACTGGTAAACAGAATAAAAGTTGTAATACCACAAGAAACCAATTAAAATAAGCGAAATTCAGAGTGATGCCTTCTAATATTACGACTTTTGTCTCGCGACAATAAAAACAGACAACTTTATTTGGGTAAAATGACATATATATATTTTTTTATGATGACTTTTTTTCCATGTCATATCAGAAAGCAGGCCTCCGAAGTAGTCCTATGCTTATCATGTCCACAAGATGTAGCTGTGGATCTATTTAGCAAAACACACCACAAGCAATGGCTTTCTCATTACAGTAATCCCGTCCCACTCACTACATGACAGGTTTTTCAGATTTTACTGTGTAATAAATAACATTTTGTGTTCGCTTAAGTTTAAAACGTGTTTAAATAAGTTTCAATGCGATGACAGCTATTTGTCCTCTGACAGGGCTCCAGGTTTTGGGGCTTGGGTGGGCTCCGTGCCTCCAAACGCCGCTCTTCGAAGCGTCTGAGCCTGGCCCGGTCCCTGGACGACCTTGAGGTATGCCTTACATTTACTGCGCTCGGTGACTGACCACCACAATTTATCCCACCTGGCACCTTGAAAGGATTGTAAATACAGTGGTACCTTGATTTACAAGGGCCTCAATTTACAAGTTACTCAAATTACGACTGATTTATGGTGGATTTTTTATTTTTTTTGCTGTGTGATGTGAGGTCAAATTTCAGTGCAAGCAAGCTGCAGCTACATACCTGCTAGAATTGTCCGACTTCCGTGTTAGCATTTCTCTCCCTCATAATCGACGGGTACAGCCGAGATTCACCCCCTAATCTTTATCTTCTACTCAAAAGCTGTGCTGAGCTCACATCCAAACCGATGCAACACCGCCATCTACAGGCGTATGTTCATCATTACGGTCATGTCGAAGCTTGAATTTCACAGACAAGCTGGGAAAGACCCTCTCCCACACCTAACTGTTGAAAGTCGTACTGAGGAATATATTCGCCCGTGGCAGTAAATGATAAGATTCCTGGTGACGGATATAAACCGAAGTACTGTAATGCCCTCGCATAATGGGCAAGGAGAATCGCAGTCGCTGACGTACTTCAAACACAGGTACGAAATAAAAACACTTGCAAGGAGCTGCTGTAGGCCCCTGACATCACTGACTGACATGATACTACAGTATGTAATATAATTCATGTCTTTACATTCTCATTATTATACAATACAGAACTATTTTTCCTTATTAAAAACATGAAACAAAACATGGTGGGTTTTTTTTTTTGTGGGGGGCTGGAACAGGTAAATGGAAGGAATTAAACTTTCCAGCAATTGCGGCATGGCTGTTTTTATTTTCTTGTGCTATATAAATGCTTTGTTCCCTTGTCGCTCATTAGACACGACTGACTTTTTTTTTTTTTTTTCCCCCCCGTGGCGCCTGTGGGCGTAAAAGAGAAGGCATGAAGAAGACACGGAGGCGGGAGGTAAACAGAGAGGAGGAATTTGCTGCGACCAAAGAAAGAGAGAGAGAGAGAGAGAGAGAGAGAGGGAGAGCCGGGGAGGGAGGGAGGGAAGGTACGAGTCTCCCAGTCGCTGTCGGGATTTTGGGCTCTCCCGCACTCCGCGCATCCAGCTCCCGCGAATGGACCCGTTTGCGTGCCATACATGGAGCCCACCATTACACTCAGCTCTGTAAGTCCTCTCTTCTCCTCGGCTTCATGAGCTCGTGTTGGAATGGTTTTGGTCACCGGTCGTGCAACGCGTCGGGCCATTTATTTGTGCAAAAAGGCAAAGTGATCAAGTTCCTGCTTTTTATTTCTACGTGAACGGCCAAAAGGTGACGCCTTACCCCTGTGGGCGTTGTGTGCGGGCGTGTTTTCAAATGGAACTGTCATCTTCCGTCCAAGATAGACAATTATTTTTCCGAGTGGGTGTCTATTTGGGGTACGGTGTTTATTTATTCAAGTGGCGATTAATTGGAATACAGCTTCTATTCGAACAAAGACCATGATTTCTGACAAATACCGCGGTTGTTTTGGGGTGCCACATATTTGTATTTCGAACGAAGCTGGCAATTATTTGGTGATCTGTTTTAAACGGAGGCATTTTATTCAAGTAGATCTGGCAAATAATTAATTGGGGCATGGCTTCCATGAGAACACAGACAAGTACCGCGGAACCTCGGTTGACGAACGATTCAGTTTCCGAAACGAAAACGAAAAAAAACGAAAAGTTACCTCAGGTTACACACTATTTTCGGTTTACGAACAGCTTTGGGGTGGCCGCGGAAGGCTCAGAACTTTGTGCTTTTTCGCATGCCGCATAAACATCACTGGCTCCATGCTTCAGGTATCTTTGTTATTTGTTTTTTTGGCCGTCACATCCCACAATGCAATGCAAAAGCTTCACTGCATTGCGGGTGGTGGTGGGCATTTAGGGCTAGCCGTAATGTAAACATTACTGTACCCGAAAAGTCTAAGACACTGCACAGTGATTGGCTATCGAACCCACTGTTATTTCATCATCAGAAATGGTCTTTTCACCTATTTCTATATTGCACAGTATTTATTTTTAACCACACAACGATCAAAATATGGTAAATATGATATTGTTCTGTGGCTGTAACGGATTAATCACATTTCCATTCATTTAAATGGGAAACATTACCTTGGTTTGGAAATGTTTTGGTTTGAAAAACGGTGTCACGGCACAAATTAAATTTGTGACCCGAGGTTCCACTGCATTAGCGGAAATACCGCCTGACGTCTGTTTTGAGAC
Organism: Phyllopteryx taeniolatus; assembly: GCF_024500385.1. Classification (NCBI taxonomy): domain Eukaryota; kingdom Metazoa; phylum Chordata; class Actinopteri; order Syngnathiformes; family Syngnathidae; genus Phyllopteryx; species Phyllopteryx taeniolatus. The sequence goes on along the minus strand of NC_084524.1, from coordinate 5,603,486 downwards.
GAGGTGTTTTTGTATTCAAGTTGATCTGGTAAATAATTGTGGCATGGTCTCGATAAGAATGGAGATAATTATTTGAGGAAAATACAGCTTGTTGTCTGTTTTGGGGTGTAGCTTTTATCTAGTCAAGTGCCAATTCATTGCAGTAAAGCTTCTATTAGAAGGGAGCCCACTTTATTTGACAAAGCCTAGAAATTAACTAAACAGCGCATTGCTTCTATTACAACGGAGCCCACTGTTGGAGAACATAGCGCCAGTAGTCTAATTTGGGGTGCAGCGTTTTTGTATTCAAGTTGACCTGGCGATTAATGAATTGGGGGCAAGGCGACTATTAAAGGAAATATTGTCGGTCATTTGTTTGGGGTAAGGCATTTCTTATTAAAGCGGTTAATCGGCGCACGGCTTTCTTCAGAACGTAGTCAAATAGAAGACACTGCTGATAGTCTGTTTGTGATGTGATATTTTTGTATTCTGCCGAATAATTGGGGCACGCCTTTGTTTCGAGCCGGGCCCACTATTTGAGGAAATATGGTACTGACAAAAGTGGGCTGTGGTGTTCAAAAAGCGCAAGCTACGTCTTCTGTCTTTCCGTGTTGCGTGGGCGTGAAGATGGAAAAAGATCCTGGCGTTCAATTCTCCGGGAGTGGCGATAACAGTCGGAACAGGCCAAACTTTTTATTGTCAGCAAAAGGTGAGAAGACGTTTTCTCACTGCTTTCTTTTTCCGCCCATGTGCTGCGTGCGTGAATACGCAACGGCCAAATGAGCAGAGGAGCAGATGTGACCGTGGTTGCCGAGTTCATTCTCTGACCGAGCGCCGCTGGAAATCCCGGCGTTGCCGTGACATCATCTGCGTCTGCGCAGACAACCGTGCGAGATTTCCAACCGCGTAGCACTCAATCAAGCAATGGCGGCGCTCGCTCTTTGATCGCCACTGTCAGCTTTACAGGTGCTACATCTGCTTTCTCTGTCTTACAGATGCAGCCTGGAACTGCAGCCAACCAGCAACGCCGCTTATTGTTTCAGTTTCTGTCTAAACATTGAGGAGTGCAGCGTTTTTTTTCAAGTAGATTAATTAAACAGGGTATGACTTCTATTAAAACGGAGCCCACCAGAAGGGATAATACCGGCTGTCTGTGTGGGGTGGAGCTTTTACTTATTCGAGTGGTGATTAATTGGGTTGCGGCTTCCAATAGAATGGAGTCGACTATTGGAGGGGACCTGGCAAATAATTAATTGGAGCGCAGCTTCTATAAGAATGGAGCCCAGTATTAAAACAAACACTCCCAGTAGTATATTTGGGGTTTGGTGCTATTGTATTCAAGTGGACCTGGTAATTATTTGAAAAGAGCCCAGTATATGAAAGGAAATTCTGCTGAGTGTCTGCGTGGGGTGTGATGGTTATTATTCATGTGAATGCAGCAATTCATTAATTGGGGCATGTCTTTTATTACAACCCCTATTCCAATGAAGTTGGGACGTTGTGTTAAACATAAATAAAAACAGAATACAATGATTTGCAAATCATGTTCAACCTATATTTAATTGAATACACTACAAAGACAAGATATTTAATGTTCAAACTGACCGACGTTGTTGTTTTTAGCAAATAATCATTAACTTGGAATTTTATGGTTTCAAAAAAGCCGGGACAGGTGGCAAAAAAGACAGAGAAAGTTGAGGAATGGTCATCAAACACCTGTTTGGAACATCCCACAGGTGAACAGGCTAATTGGGAATAGGTGGGTGCCATGATTGGGTAGAAAAGAAGCTTCCCTGAATTGCTCAGTCATTCACAAGCAAAGATGGGGCGAGGTTCACCTCTTTGTGAACAAGTGCGTGAGAAAATAGTCGAACAGTTTAAGGACAATGCTCCTCAACGTACAATTGCAAGGAATTAAGGGATTTCATCATCTACGGTCCATAATATCATCAAAAGGTTCAGAGAATCTGGAGAAATCACTGCATGTAAGCAACAAGGCCAAAAACCAACATTGAATGCCTGTGACCTTCGATCCCTCAGGCGGCACTGCATCAAAAACCAACATCAATGTGCAAAGGATATCACAATATGGGCTCAGGAACACTTCAGAAAACCAATGTCAGTAAATATAGTTCGGCGCTACATCCGTAAGTGCAACTTGAAACTCTACTATGCAAAGCAAAAGCCATTTATCAACAACACCCAGAAACGCCGCCAGCTTCTCTGGGCCCGAGCTCATCTAAGATGGACTGATGCAAAGTGGAAAAGTTTTCCGTGGTACGACGAGTCCACATTTCAAATTGTTTTTGGAAATTGTGAACGTCGTGTCCTCCGGGCCAAAGAGGAAAAGAACCAGCCGGACTGTTAAGGACGCAAAGTTCAAAATCCAGCATTTGTCATGGTATGGGGCTGTGTTAGTGCCAATGGCATGGGTAACTTACACATCTGTGAAGGCACCATTTATGCTGAAAGATACATACAGGTTTTGGAGATACATATGCCGCCATCCAAGCAACGTATTTTTCATGGACGCCCCTGCTTATTTCCGCAAGACAATGCCAAACCACAGTCTGCACGTGTTACAACAGCGTGGCTTCGTAGTAAAAGAGTGTGGGTACTAGACTGGCCTGCCTACAGTCCAGACCTGTCTCCCATTGAAAATGCGTGGCGCATTATGAAGCGTAAAATACGACAACGGAGACCCCGGACTGTTGAACAGCTGAATCTGTACATCGAGCAAGAATGGGAAAGAATTCCACCTACAATTAGTGTCCTCAGTTCCCAAATGTTTATTGAATGTTGTTAAAAGAAAAGCTAATGTAACCGTGCTAAACATGACCCTGTCCCAGCTTTTTGGGAACGTGTTGCAGCCATAAAATTCTAAGTTAATGATTATTTGCTAAAAACAATAAAGTTTATCACTTTGAACATTAAATATCTTGTCTTTGGAGTGTATTCAATTAAATATAGGTTGAACATGATTTGCAAATCATTGTATTAATTTTTTATTTATGTTTAACACAACATCCCAACTTCATTGGAATTGGGGTTGTAGAACATCGCCCACTATTAGAGGAAACTGTCTGCCTGTTTGGGATGCAGTGTTGTTTTTGTTGTTTTCAAGTGGACCTGTTCTATTAGAATGGAGGCCAATAACAAAGCAAATAGTGCATTTTGCCATTGTGGATATTAGAATGAATTTGTCCTTCCAGACGAATAAAGCTGAAGTTATTTTTATGAGGGCCTTTCTTTTCTTTCTTTCCTTTTTTTTTTTCAAGCAGCTCAGCTTCCCTGCATGACCAAAGCGATTAGACGGCAGAACGTAAACTCAGGAAGTGAACAATCATGGCAAGGTCCTCATCGCGCCGAGCGTACCCACACTGAGCTTTGTTGCGAGATCGGAAAACAGGGGCAAGAGTCACCGGGCTAATTATACGTGTCGGGTTTCAAGCTTGGAAAGTCCATTTGGGGTGTTTTTTTATGGAAACGAAATAGCAGTGCGTGGGTGTGGTCGCGTCTTTATGTGGTTGCCCTCCAGGCTCAAGTGAGTGCGGTCCGTTCTTTTTGATAATACATGCTGGGGGGAGGAGCTATCGCTTGCTTTTATGGAGTCGGGTGTTGAAGTTTACGTATTGCATTACTACCCCCATTAGTCCGCCTGTAGCAGGGTAACCTGCGGCCGGTGGGCCATAAACGGTTCACAAATACGTAAATCTTTCCAGCAACAACAAAAAAACTAATTGCGCGACTTTCTGTACTTTTTACACCTAAATATATGATTTTTTTTTTTCATGAAATGTGTGTTTCTGCGGTAAAATTAAATCTTTATTCACACAAAGAAACTCCTAATATATATTTTTTTTCTGGTAAAACTGTGATTTTATTGCTTCAAAGCTTTCCGTGTTTTTCCTCATAAATTTGTATTATTCACACACTGTATTCTCAAAATAAATAAATACATAAATGAGATTCCCCCCCCACTTTATTCTCCTACTATTTAAATGTTTTTTTCTTGTAAACATACGATTTCATTCTCATAATTTAAGACTTTTTCTCCTAATTTTCTTTAATGTAATATTGGAACTTTTTCCGGCTAATTTCTTTCCCCTCATACTATTGTTTTTTTTCCCTGTTGGATTTTGATACGGTAGATCATAATATGCTGCTGAACAGGTTGGAAACGTGGTTAGGACTAAGTTAAGACTAAGTGGTTAGGACTTCGTGGAACAGTCCTTAAATGGTTCAGGTCCTACCTGGAGGAAAGGAGTTATTTTGTAACCATTGGAAGTGTTTAATCTCATCGAATGGCAATGACCTATGGCGTCCCCCAAGGGTCAGCTCTTGGACCCCTCCTGTTCAGCCTGTATATGCTACCCTTTGGCCAAATTCTTCAGAACTTTAATTTTGACTATCATAGCTATACAGATGACACACAGTTATATCTAGCAGTGTCTCCAGATGACTACAGTTCAATTGAGGTGTTTTGTCACTGTCTAAAACATAAATATCTGGATGAGCCAAAATGTTCTTCCATTAAACCACAACAAAACTGAGATAATTGTTTTTGGCAATAAAGAAAAGAAAATTGCTGTTAGTAAATACCTGGCGTCGCTCTCTTTAAAAACCAAAGACCAAGTCCGAAACCTTGGTGTTCTGATAGATTCCGACTTGACTTTCAACAGTCAGATCAAATCAATTACTAAAACTGCCATCTACCATCTGAAGAACAGATCCAGAGTGAAGGCTTGCATGTGTCAAGAAAACCAGGAGAAGCTCATCCATGCTTTTATCTCAAGTGGACTTGACTATTGTAATGGTCTTCTGATTGGACTTCCTAAAAAGACCATTAAACAGCTGCAGCTCATTCAGAATGCTGAGGCTCAGGTTCTGACCAGAACAAAGAGGTCAGAGCATATTACTCCAATTCCAATTCCAGTCAGCTTTAGAATATATTTTAAAGTTCTGATACTGGTCTATAAATCACTAAACGGATTAGGTCCTGAATACATGAATGAAATGCTAATGGGATATAAACCCAGTAGGACTCTGCAATCGACAGACTCAGGTCAAACAGTGGAGCACAGAGTCCAAAGCAAACATGGTGAAGCAGCATTTAGCTATTATGCTTCACACAAATGGAATAAGTTGCCAACAGAAGTGACATCAGCCCCCAAGTTAAGTCCAGGTTAAAAACTCCCCATGCTTTTAAGAGCATTTCCACTTTGAAATGATATTTCTTGCACGGTACGCTGTTTTAATTGTATTTTTATTTTATTTTTTTCTATTTGTTTTAAATGTTTATAAGCTGTTTTTTTTTCTTTGTTATTAAATGCTTTTAATCATGTAAAGCACATTGAGTTACCTTGTGTATGAAATGCGCTAAATAAATAAATTTGCTTTGCTTTGCTTCTAAATTCAGATTTTATTCACCTACTGTATTCTTTTTTTTTTCCTTTTAATATTACTTTATTCTCCTACTATTAAGAAGTTTTTCTTGAAAACACTCAACTTTTTCATAACAACCATGTTTGGTCTTGTGATAGTTTGCAACTCTATTTGCGTAATATTCACACTTTTTCTCCTAACATTTTTTCCTGTGCCACTGAGACTTAATTGTCATAAAATTTTTAATTTCTTCACCGTAAAATGGGGAACGACCACCCCAAAGCGTGACAATCGTCGTCGTCGTCACTCTTTCCTTGCGTAGGAAGGAAATGTCGCGGCCTTCTTATCAGTCGCGGCACCCTGTCGCTCTCTCTCCTCCAAAAGGAAGTCGCCCTGATGTTATTTTCGTTTGTCATCCATGGCAGATAACTGCGATGATCTTAATGTGTAATTAGACATCTTGTGACAAGCAAAGCATCACATGAAACCCATTTGCTGCTGCGCCAAACAAACAAAAAGACCTCCTCCACTTGCCATTTTATTTATAAGTACTTTTTTTTTTTTTTTCTCGTACACTTAGGACTTTATTCTCATAAAATTGGTGCTACGTTCCTGTAAAATCAATTTTCAACAGAGCCTGGAGTATTGGGAAGAACAGAGTAACATAAGTTGAATGTTTGGATGAAAATTGTTTATTTATTGAATTAGTTATTACTCAACGTTTTGCACATTTTTGCATTGTTTTAAGACCTAATTATTCAACTTTGTATTTATTTTTTTAGACCTTTTAAAAATCACATGTTCCCAGCCTTACGGCGCGATGCTAGATGGCTCCATGTTAGCGTTGCTATGTTTGAAGGTTTTAAGGTCCAGCAGGGTTTCTACAGAGTTCCTGGTGACGTCACATGGTCCCACCCATCTGCTTGTGTCACGATGCTAGGTGGCTACATGATAGCATGACCATTTTTGAAGGTTTTCTGGGACGACAATGTTCCTGGCGAGTTTCTGGTGATGTCACGTGTTCACACCAATACGCTTGCATAGTGATGCTAGGTGGCTACATGTTAGCGTTACTATGTTTTTGAAGTACAGCAAGGTTTCTGGCTTGGTTCTTGGTTGCATCCCCTGTTTCCACCCTTACGCTTAGGTGGCTGGAAGGGAAGTTGAGCTCCAAATCAGCATTGTTCGCCTCAATGCGACACGAGCATTTCAGAGCATTTTGACAATAAAGTGACTTTTTATGCGATGTCAGTAAGATAACAAAAATAAAAGCACCAGTTGGAATAATCCCCATCGCGAACGTCTGATTCAACAGAATTCATATGGTTTCAATTTATTCCGACTGCGTTTTTCTTCTTTTTCCAAGCGAGAGCAGAGTGGTAAAAAGGAAGGGGGGCATTGTGGTTTTGTCAAGGGAAAGAAGGGGGGCTTATGATTCCTTCTCGTCAATGTTGGAGAGACTGTATGTATCGTCGGGCGGTTTGCCATGGCAACAGCTACCGAGTGAGGAACCCTCCCCTTCCACCCCCTTCTTCTTCTTAGTCCAGTGCCATGTCAAATTTCAGGGTTTCCCCCCTCCCTCTCTTTCCCCGACTTGTACAGACATGGTTGGCCTGACTTTGGGTGGGGAATGCTCAGGTATGCGTACGTCTACTTTGCCTTGCGTTCCCCTCGCCAAACAGTCGAGGGAATAATGAGTCTCAAAAAGAGACTTTCCTTCAAGAGGACGTGGAATTTCAACACCGTAAGTACGCTTTTTAGTTCCCCGCGTTTGCCAGCTCCTTTTTTTTTGTTTGAGTCAGCTGTTTTTCCCATCTCTTTGTGGCTCATCCCTCGCTGGAGAACAGCTGTTTGAAGTGGCGGGGGGTTGTGGTTATTTGTGTCACTTTTTTCGTTGACTCCGGATACATGTTGAGCGGGTTTTTAACCTCAACAAGCCCAAAGGAAACACCAAGCTGCTCTTCCAGAGGTGCTAAGCTGTGACATTGTCATAGGGGTTCACTTCGTTGCATCAAAATGAGTTTATTTTTGTCAGGGTCTTGCGTGTTCCTTCGGGATGTGCTGTCTGGGTACACCAGACTCTGCAACCACAGGTAGCTGGAAGTGTGTTTACTAACCAGAGCAAACTCTGTATCCGATTGATACAGGCTTTGTTGAAATTTAACCCATTTGGTGGAGTTCCTGTGTGTAAAATAACAAAAATTAAAGCACCAGTTGGAATAATGTTCCTGTCCCCATCTGTAGCCGCCCACTGTGGGACCAACTTGTCATCCAAGGCGTCAAGAGGGGATCAAGAGTGCGTGGACAAGAGGCCATAATGTGCCTGGGTCATCACTTGGGGGACAGGGGCAGTTGTGTGTGTGGTCCCTCATGAATACGTAGACCTCATAGCCTCTGTGTGTTAAGGTATTTAGCAGGCTTGCCACAGTCAGATGGGTCAACCGCAACATCAAGCTACACTATCGTTGGATTTGTGAATAACACAATGTAAAATCGGAAAACCCAAAGAACTGATTATTGTCAACAGTCGACTGCTTATCACAGGATGCTCCACTCCTACAACTGGATGTCTTCCATATTTGTCATCTCAATAGGTAAACGCTTCGCAAGTTCTCAACTTTACCCAGCATGGAGCCCTTTTTCCTTTGCTCGTTAGCAAACTTGACGTCACAATGAGTGATTTCTTTCTTCCTTAAAACCTATCACAGTCGCTATGTGGTTACGGTTTGAGGTTTTGGCTGTTTTTAGCTCCAAAGGGACGCGCAGACGGTTAGTCTGTGTTCTCCTACTTGTCCTTTGGCTTCAACGTTGCCACTCCACACATGGTGGCTACTGCGGAAGGTTGGGTGAGGGGGATGGGGGGGGGGGCGGCCTTTGGGTGTTGACTACACGGGGTTGAACTCGGCAGCTGGAGAGTTGTAAAGAGGCTACGACAGACAATTAGCGGTTTAGTGGGTTGAGTCTGACGGAGCTTTCACATGTGGCCATGAACCCAAAACGGAACAAAACGTCACGATCGGGGATCAGATGGCGCGATTGCAGCGACATGTCTCAGCCTGTGCTGAAAGCTGAAAACGATGTATTGAGTCTGAAGTCTTGGTTTTGAGTCTCGGTTGTTAGTCTTGCCACCACCCTTACGCTTACATAATGTTGCTAGCTGGCTACGCCTTAGCGTGGCTGAAGCCGGTGTTCCCCAACCACTGGACCAACCCTTAATTCAAATTAGGGCAGAATATCCAGCGATTGCCAAAAAAAGCACCGAAATCCTTGCTTCAATTTCCAACATCCTGTCTTTGTGAAGCGGGATTTTCTGCAATGACTGCGACCAAAACAAATTTCTGGGTTAGACCAGACATAAGTAACACAGTTTGCGTGTCATTGTCTCCCATTACCCCAAAATGAGACAAGCTTGTTGAACTGAAACAAGCGTAGGACTCGCACAGTCAAATTACAACAACTACATGAAGTGTAAAGTGAATTGGATGAATGAATGAATATAATTTAGTACGGTTCCCATGATAAATTCAGTCCAACAATAAAAAACATACACACAAAAAGAACAAATACTATAGCTGAGTGAAAAGGGTTACGGCTACAAGACAGCTTAGAATTGCCGCTCCCTTGTGTTGTATTTTTAATAACTAGGTGCCACCACGTTAAGTAGTCTTTTTCAAAATTTCTGGCAAATTCCTGGTTGCAAAGCGCATTTGGAACATATGGAAACATCACTCTAAAACAAAAACTAATGACATTTTCATAAGAGCTTGTCTTCCTGTAAACGTACCAGCAGTGAGTAGCTAAGTTTGGACTGTTTTTAATAAAAGTATGGCAAAAAAACAACAGGTGTTTAAGCTGCTTGTTTGTACCATAATAAATGTTTTTCAGAACAAAGGCACTGAAACGGTGCAAACCATGGAAAACGGAGGACGTGCACATGCTTTCATACGGTGTTTCCCAACTTTACTGACTTCAGTCAATCAGGACTCCACCGATTCACCGATTCTGTTCATAACTTTTATGGACTGAATTTCTAGGCGCAGCCGAGGCGTAGAGGGGGTCCGGTTTGGTGGCCTCAGTATTGCATCTCTGCTTTTTGCAGATGATGTGGTTCTGTTGGCTTCATCAGGCCGTGATGTCCAACCTTTCACTGGAGCGGTTCGCAGCAGAGTGTGAAGCGGCTGGGATGAGAATCAGCACCTCCAAATCTGAGACCATGGTCCTTAGTCGGAAAAGGGTGGTGTGCCCTCTGCGGGTCGGGGATGAGATCCTTCCCCAAGTGGAGGAGTTCAAATATCTTGGGGTCTTGTTCACGAGTGAGTGAAGAATGGAACGGGAGCTTGACAGGTGGATCGGTGCAGCGTCTGCAGTGATGCGGACTTTGTATCGGTCCGTTGTGGTAAAGAAGGAGCTAAGCCGAAAGGCGAAGCTCTCGATTTACCGGCCGATCTACGTTCCTACGATCTACGAGCTGTGGGTCGTGACCAAAAGATCCCGGATACAAGCGGCCGAAATGAGTTTCCTCCGCAGGGTGTCCGGGCTCTCCCTTAAAGATAGGGTGAGAAGCTCGGTCATCCGGGAGGATCTCAGAGTAGAGCCGCTGCTCCTCCGCATTGAGAGGAGCCAGATGAGGTGGCTGGGCATCTGTTTAGGATGCCTCCAGGACGCCTCCCTGGTGAGGTGTTCCGGGCACATCCCACCGGGAGGAGATCCCGGGATGACCCAGGACACGCTGGAGAGACTACGTCTCTCGGCTTGCCCGGGAACGCCTTGGGATCCCTTCGGAAGAGCAAGAGGAAGTGGCTGGGGAGAGGGAAGTCTGGGCTTCCCTGCTGAGGCTGCTGCCCCCGCGAGCCGACCTCGGATAAGCGGAAGACAATGGATGGATGGATGGATGAGTCAATCAAAAAGTTAGGGTTAACCTTTTGGGTGCCATTTCAGGACAAACCTAAAATACACTGCCACCTTTACTGGATTCAACTCATGAAACATTCAACAGTTGCCGTATATTTGCCATTAGAAAATCTCAAGGTACACCAACAAACAGCAATGTTAATTGTTCTCCCTGCCACTATAAGTCACTGTCATAGATAGATGAACAAGGATACATTATTAGAAGTAAATACATATATTTTGTGACTACATGGGGGTTGCCTACTACTTGCTCTTTTCGTCGAGGGCATGTCTGTGTGCACATAAAAGCACTCAATGCTGCAATTAGCAAGTGAATAGAGGACCATTAGATGGCACTGATGGCTCCTCTTGCAAGAATGCTTACTTTCAGGGCTCTGAGGATCAAATCAAACAAGTGGGGGTGGCTCCTACACCCCCGCCCTCCTCCCTGCGGAGGTGTGAACAACTGTTAAAGAGGCCATCCCTCCACCCGTTCGTACAAATTAACAGCATTCTCCACAAGCGGGAGTGTTGGGATGCCTGGAGACACGCTGCTATCTGCACACCCTTCAGGAGGTCATGACGGCAACCTCTCACTCATGTCTCTCTTTGTTCTCTTTCAGTCGGCGGCTTCCTCGGACGGCGGTGAGTATTGCACTTTTGTTTGGAGCCTTACGTCCGCCGTCTTGATTTGCTCTCTGATTTTTCAAATGAGCATTTTGTGCTGAACGGAGCCAGTATCTTAACAGTTTCAAAATTCCAAGCTAAAACAAGTGTGCAACACTTTGATTTCAATTGTTAAGTCACAACCCAACCTTTCAAATTCTTCTTGTCATTTGAATGAGCACTATGTGTCTACTAACAGTTCAACTCCTATTCCTAGTCCAACAAATCTTCAAATGGCTTAACTTTATCAACAAGGCACAATGCAACGTGAGTTACGTCGGAGTTAGCCATTGATTACATTCATCTGGTTTTCTATACGATTCATCCGCATTCGGGTGCTGTCGATGATCAAACCTAAAAATGCTCTTCATTTTAAAAGTAAAAAACAAAATAAAATAATATGAATATCATTGCCAGACAGTTGGATAAGCAAATCAAGCACCCCCCCCCCCCTCTAGAAACAGGAAGGTAAAGGACATAGTGTAGTTTCTAGCACAAGGGTTGCTCCATAGTTAATTCTACAACAATAAGAAAAAAAGCTTGCTGCTGTTAATTATCAATCTCTCGTGTGATTTGATTGCAGATTACAGCGGCGTTCAGTTGCAGGGATGCTGCAGCCACAGCAGCCTGAACAGTAACGGCAGTCTTCCGGGGGGGCACCGGGGGCTTCCGGAACAACGCGTGGCCAGCTGGGCCGCCTGCTTCGAGCGTCTTCTCCAGGACCCGGTGGCCGTCCGCTACTTCTCGGTACGCCAGCACGACGACGCTAATCAATTGGAACATTTTGCGTGGAAATTGGGATTTTCAAAAATAAACTGGGAAAAGTGCAGGAAGGACAATAGATGCCTCAACTTCTTTTGCCAGCAACACTGCTTTTTTGGGGGGACTCAAAATCACCCAATTGTACCCAGACCTTTTTTTTCCTGCCAAATCTCACAAAGCAAGGCACAGGAATGATAACATGCGTCGTGCCTCCTCTCACCAGCACAATAGCAACTCTGCACGTTTTGGGTTAAAACAAAAATCAACACACTGAAGCCAGAAGTTTGAAGAAGTCAGACTCAGCACTGACTTTGGGTATAAATCAACAAAACTCTCGCAAAGTCTCATCTGGCTCAACTGTACTGTGGAACAGAATTGACCACTTTTTTTCTCCAGCGTAATCAATAAATCAAGAATGCAAAAATGTTTTTAAAGTTCCCCAGGCATTGGGAGCTCAAATAAAAAAGTAATGTATGTCTTCACAGGAATTTCTCAAGAAAGAATTTAGTGAGGAGAATATCTTGTTCTGGCAAGCCTGCGAATACTTCAGTCATGTTCCGGCGACTGACAAAAAACAGGTAAGCCCGCAGTATGTCGTCAACTGGTTTTCTTGCGTCATAGCCGCGTTCTAGAAAATGACCCGTGGCGCGTTTCCCGCAGCTGTCCCAGAGAGCCGGCGAGATCTACAACAGCTTCCTGTCGAGCAAGGCGACCATGCCGGTCAACATCGACAGCCAAGCTCAACTGGCCGACGACGTCCTCACGTCCCCGAGGCCGGACATGTTCAAGACGCAGCAGCTACAGGTAAAGGAAAATTCTGCACATTTTGGGGTCAACGTCAACAAAAATATATTATGATGTTCAAAATTAGGGACCAGCTGTACACCGTTAAGAGATTTTTTGATGTTTTGCTCTTTAGATTGTGCACAAGGCTGTGCAGCACAATCGGCCTAATTTGCCTGTGCCTTCCCATTTCCAGATCTTCAACCTGATGAAGTTTGACAGCTACTCCCGATTCCTCAAGTCCTCCCTCTACCAGGAGTGCATGCGTGCCGAGGTCAATGGCCTACCCCTGCCGGATCCCTACCAGATCCCCTGCAGTCCAGCGCCATCCAAACACAGCGCCAGCTCGGACCGCTCCACGCTTTCCACTCCCAAGAAGGTACTTTTTTTCAGTGCATTTAAATGTTTTTTTATTAACTACCGGTTCATATCATTCGAGTTGTTCCACTGTTTGCCGTCTTACCTTTCAGGACGCCAGGAAACAGCGATCCGGGAGGTCGCTCAACGAGGAGAGCAGAGACGAGAGCGCCGACAAAAAACGTGGGATTTTCTTCTCGTGGTCCCGCAATAGGAGCTTTGGCAAGGGTCCGAAAAAGAAGGACATTGGCGACATTAACCTCGGTGAGCGCAGTGCACGACTTCAAGAAAGGACTTTTTTTTCTTCTTCTTTCAATTTATCTCACGATTCTGTGTGCAGACTACTGGGGTAGTAATGGCCGACGGGAGTCCCAGGGCTCCTTGTCTTCTAGTACCAGTCTGGAGATGGCCACTTCCTGCTCGGTTGGCAAGATAGAGGTAACATTCCACTGGGCAGATCACCATGGCAACACACAGAGCCCACTTTTTCTTTTTCTTTCTGTCTTCTTATGTGCTAGCCCACTCATATTTTTTTTTTCCCTGGACCACATATAGCAGCAGCAAATTCACATACTGTAGTTTACGACACTGCACCATGACATCACGTATACTTTCGGGGGGTGACATTTGGCCAAAGCAGAGCCATTGAGAAAACAGGGGAAATAGTTTGAATGTGGATCATAAGCTTTACCTCTACCGCTGTCGTTTGATATTCCAAATGTTACATGAGGTAAATTGCTTAAGATACCACAAACCCCAAATTGGAGTCTAGTTTAGCAAGGATGGGGAACCTACGGCCTGAAAACATTGAACATCCCGAAATCATTTTGTACTCACTTTCAGTCGGACAATCGGCACTCTGTGGGCGCGTGGGAGCGCTCCTCGAAACACTGCAGTGTGACGCTGCCCGACGGCTCCTGCTCCCCCATCACCCTTCGTCCCGGCGCCTCCATTCGGGAGGTCCTCCAAGTTCTGTGTCACAGCATCAGTGTCAACGTGGCGGCGGTGGATCTCTTCCTGGTGGGAGGCGAAAAGGTGACCAAATCAAGGCTATCGTGTATGAAACTTACCCCGATAAATGATAAAAAAACGATTGTAAAACATCATTTTTCGAGACAGTATTATCATTATTTTGTGAAAAATAAGACAAAATATAGTATTTCATATTGTATTTTTATTTTTTGTATTTATTTTGAAAATATTTGTAAATATATTTTTGTATGTGCTAATCAATACAAAAAAAATGTAAACTTTTTTTTATAAATAAAGTATTAGGTAATTATTTGTGAGGGAAAAAGTGGTACAGTAGATTAATAGTAAAGACTTACTTGGCAGTACTTTATTAACACCATTTGTAGGGGAGAAACCTCTGCCATAGTATAATCTGTAAAACTCTTTTTAAAGGTGCTCATGAATAAAATGTATTATTCTTTGTCATTAAAGCCTTTAGTGTTGGATCAAGACTGCATGACCCTCAGCTCGCGAGATCTGCGACTGGAGAAGAGGACCTTGTTTCGGTGCGAACAATCAAAACAACACAAAAGTTGCGTTGCACGCCGTGCGCGTGCACGCTCACTCGAGTGACGAGCGTGTTCTCCTCGCTCTTTTCAGACTGGACCTGGTACCCATTAACCGCTCAGTGGGGCTGAAAGCCAAACCCACCAAGCCGGTCGCTGAAGTCTTACGCCCCGTGGTGGCCAAATACGGCCTCCTACTCACTGATCTGGTGGTGAAAATAGTAAGTTGTGCGGGCTTGGAGTGCCACAGGGTGGAGTACCAGGGCTACAATTACTCTTCGTCACCCGTGGGGTTTATTTGAGTCCCGTGGCTTTCTACTTTTATCCCGTGTTCCACTGCCAGTTCAAACGTGTCGTCTGCTTTGTTGTAGAGTGGCCAGACTGAACCTTTGGACTTGGGAGCCCCCATATCCAGTCTGGACGGCCTGCGCGTCGTGCTGGAGCGGACGGACCCGGCCTCAGCCAAAGGTACAGCGCTTACCTTTTGTCAAATAGTGGGAACCTCTTTCATATAATGGAAAAATATCTACATTAGTATCATTATCAAAAGAATAGCGATGATTTGATATTTCCACCAGTGTAAAACTGGAATTCTCCAATGAAAGCCTCCTCTCGAGGTGCTCGATCCAGTTGAGCCTCATATTTCCTCAAAATGTGGCCCCCTCTTTGTATAAACTTCCCTCTAATATACCCCCTATGACATTTCATGATTATTTTTTTTTTGGGCGGGGGAGCAAATAAATACTGTATTTAAAAACGGTATATTATTTACCGGACTTAGTATAGAAGTGTCAATTTCATTTCGAAAAACCCCTTGGGTTCTCCAGAAAAGGCCCCTCTGACAGCTACTTCCGTTTGACCAAATTTTGTATCCGCTTTGTCCATATTTGGCTAAGACAGCCCGCTTTCCTCTGATTGGTCGCCTCCGTGTAGAAGACCCACTTGTGAGAGCGCACGTGTTTGTTACGTTGACAGCGCTGGCTCGGGAGCGGAGGGGTCGGCGGAGATCTTCGCTAGCGACGTCGATAAGCTTGAGAAATTCGAATGACCTGATTTCAGGGCTCTCGGCAGAAAAACATCTCCAACAAAGGAATGCGTGGATGATTTCAATTCATATTTCACATGTTTACTGTGGCACCATGGAGCCCATATTACATTCCAAATACTAGAAAACGTTGGTTTGGTAAAATATGGGACCTTTAAACTTACATGCACTTTGCCGTCCACAGACTCGTCCAAGAGCTCCTCCCTCAAAAGCCAACCGCCGACCAGGAGTCTCTCGGCAACAGTAAGTCCAC
Organism: Phyllopteryx taeniolatus; assembly: GCF_024500385.1. Lineage (NCBI taxonomy): Eukaryota > Metazoa > Chordata > Actinopteri > Syngnathiformes > Syngnathidae > Phyllopteryx > Phyllopteryx taeniolatus. The sequence continues at coordinate 5,587,849 of NC_084524.1, read as the reverse complement.
GCGATCTGCGTCGGCCGGGGGCCGTCTCCATTCGCCCGCAATAACATTTCGGCCAATGCGACGAGCAGCGGGGGTTTTCTCTTCACCCTAACACGGCTGACTAACCGGCTCACGTCCTTCCCACGCGGACGGCGGCAAACGACGGCGCGGTCGAATCTGGCCGCCCCCTAACAGCGTTATCATTGTTGCGTCTGCAGGGAGGTGAGCGGTCAACAACGCCAAAGGAGTTTTGCGGGCGAGCAGGTGGACCGGACTCGGCTCTCCCTGGCGAAAAGAGAAAACAGAAAAAGATTAATATAGACGAAGCCGAAGGTAAACCTCCCTTGTTTCATCTCTCACTGCTCAGCTGCGCTTGGCCAAACTTTGTTGGAATTTGGCCGCAATCGGACAAAATCTCCAGGACCAAAATCAGCCTAAATTAGTCGCCCCAAACCCAAAAAATAGCAGACACGAGAGGCCTTAGGAGAGTTCCTCTTTTTATGACGAGTTGTCCAACCCAGGCCACACACAAAGAAATAAACTTAAATGTTGAGCAATTTTGCGTCACCCGTCTGTCTAGTAAAGTCTTTCCCAACCTTTATGAAGCAAAGTTACATACGGTACTCCCTAAGTTCACCTGTAAAGGTTATAGTGCATATTAAGTTCATGCTGAACTTTCACCCCACAGCCCAATTATATGAAAAATCTCACGGCACACCACCCTAGCCACCAAACAGGGACTGAGCCATGCCACGAAAGATGTAATTACCCGTAGATGCCACAAGGTGGCATCACAGAACTTATTAGATAAGCCTCTGGCCTCACAAAATGAAGCTCCTCCCCTCACTTCAACAATGCACCGTGGCACCAAGATGCCACAAGATGGTGCCAAATCAACATTTGTATATATTCGATACTGCTTTGAGCACAAATAACGGAGGATTGCTTCAGATAAAAATCAGCATTCAGAGTTCACTGTATTCTCTTGAATGACTGGCATTAGGTGGATACACAGGTTAGTTCTCACTCACTTAATTCTCCCGTCTGACACTATATACCGCTGACACAGATAAGAGAATAGTTGCAGTAAATAATTACTCATTTTTATGACATCACCGGTCTCGTAGACATTGCTAAGCATTTGGTAGCAACAGGCAAAAAGCTCGAGGAAGAGTTTGCTTTTGAAGGACTAAAATGGCCGCTTTAAACCAAAATGGGAGACATCCTATTTCCTGGGTCTTTCCAAAGCCCTACTTTGGTCTCTGGGCTTGCTTCCTGACCTATCTGCTTGCTAAATGTCTCCACCTTGAAGCCGCTTGCCCGTTTGTTCAACTAAAGCAAAACAAATTGTCCTTTTTTGCTCGGTAGAATTCTTCGAGCTGCTGAGCCGGGCGCAGAGCACCCGGGCCAACGACCAGCGTGGACTACTGACCAAAGAAGACTTGGTGCTTCCTGATTTCTTGCGTCTGGTGCCCCTTCCCGCTTCCTCGGACCCGGCCTCCTCCACGCCGGACTCTCTGAAACAAAGCCGCGAGAACGGCGCCCACCCTCGAGGACCGCTGGCCTCCGGCCTCCGCTCCGAGAGTCTGGACTCCTCCCTCGGACACTCAGGGGCCAGGCGGTGCCTGATGCCCCCGTCTCGCCACTCGCCCTTCGGCTCCCACTTGTCCCCCATCCCGCGGCCCCCCGACGCCCTGCCGAGTCTCCGCACCGTGGAGGAGGACGCCCACGCCGACCTGACCCTGGTGGGGGAGGGCGACATTAACAGCCCCAACAGCACGCTGCTGCCCACGTCCCCGTCACCTTTGCTGTCCCTGGAGGGGAGTCTGCCCGAAGCAAACTTCACCCCGCCGCCGCCACCCTGCCCTCACCCTCAAGACGCAAAGTCCACTCCAGGTACCGCGTAGTACACCGGCGTTCCCTTTTCCATTCCATCATTTCACCCCCTCATGCACTTTAAATGGATTTGGATTCTCTCTCAGTTTGTTGATCAAGAGCCACAATATCTTGTAAATATTTGGTCAGGAGTTTGGATTGTTGGCTTGATTGTTTTGGGGCGGTACAAATATGAAAATAAGCTGGGAATTTTGTGTCAATTACAGAAAGTCAAGCTGCTAAGGGTCCTGTAAAAAGAGCACAAAATAAAAAAAACATGACACACTGCTGTGGGATGACATTTCACTCAAGTCAGGTGTGTCCCTTTGAAATGAAGTCCCTCATCTGTAGAAGTGGGGGACTCGTGTCACATGACTTGACAGACTTAAGTCACTAATGATAGAATTTGCTTGGCTAAAAAACTGATAAAGACTCGACTTAGAGTAACTTCACGACTTGACAAGTCAAAATACAACGTACCAATAAATACAAACAGCTAACCAACGCGAGTACAGAGGCCGAGTACAAAGTGGCTAATGTGCAAATTTATGTTGCGACTGGGCAACACGTTTCGTGATTTGTCTAACCCCAAGTTATGACTCCACTCGACGACTCACTTAAAATTGAGCGGGGACTCCATTTGAGACTCGCTGGATTTTCGTCACAGCAGCCTGAGATTTGATTGAAACTAAGATTTTGGACGTTCAACTTCCTCCCGCCTCTGCTCATGACTGTGCGCCGACTGGAGCGGAACGCCATCCCAAAGCGGCGTGCAATGTCTCGTGTCTGATTCTTCCACGCTCCACTGAGGCTCCCGTTAAAAGAAGACATTGTAAAAATGGCCACACACGGCTGTGGGACAGCATTTCGTCAGGTGATGAGATGTCGGAGAAATAGCGCCGATGGTTGTGATTCTGTATCTCTCTTTGGACCTGCCAATCAAATGTGTACCTGTCATTTAGTATATGGAATAAAAGCTCCAATCGGATGTGACGCTCGTTTGTCTTTTTCCACCCCGGAATCTTTGATCCACCTCTGCACGCTTTTTCTGTTCCTTGCCTCGTAGCGACGTCCTCATCAGGCTTCTTTTTGGTGTTGCTGCATGAGTTTCTTTACGGCACGGGGGTGTGAATAATGATGTGTGCTCGCTCGGCTTCTATCGCCCCGCTTCTTTCTAGCTCTGCGGTGTAGGTGGTGGTTACTTTTAGGGTGTCGCATTGTATTGGATTGTCTGCGAAGGCTCGATAGGTCTTCTTCTACTGTTGCGGCAAATCATAGCGGGTGGCGGGGACGCCGTGTTATTTATTGGACTTGACTTTCTGCTCGTGCAAAAACATATTTTCTTTCCTGTCAATCTATTCCCAGAAGCTCATTTTTCTCCAATATTCTTCCCCATAGGAAGTAATGGAAACAAAATCTATGCATTCCAGGGTCAAACTGAAAACCATCAAAACCTAAAAGTAACATTCTGACATTGTTAACACATTCACTGCCATTGACGGCTTTAGAAGTCAAATATCCATGTTAACTGGGAAGGCTGGCAGTGAATGAGTTAACTGGTTAGGATTGTGTTAAAGAAAGTTAACTACTTAACAGAGCAACAATAAAAACACAATGAAGCCAAAGAACTAAAACACTCCACAAGATGAACCATAGCCCGTTTTTAAAAGCAGAAAACTATATTGTAGACTCTGCCACTGAGGAGCCGTTCTTATTAGGCAAAACATAGCAGCAAATAAATAAAACAAAGCCAACATTCAAATCCAAATGCAACTAAATTGTTTTTTTTTTTTTTTGCTTAAATTCTCTATCCAAAACCGGCAGAGGACTCCAAAGCATATCCCAGTACATCGATGGTGCAAGAGTTGTCAAACCTTTTCCACCAACTTCCAAAAATAAATAGAGTGGCGTAGTATGCCTAAGTGTTCAATGAAAACGAGACAGAGGTATCCTAAAAAGTCCAATTATTGTAAGTCACTATAACTAAATTAAGTAAATTATGCACAGTTTGAACATTAACACGGCGCTAAAAATATAGTGAAATTAATGATTCTACAAAAAACATGTAGAATCAACTTTTTTCTTTTTTCAAATTACAGTGAAAAAAAAACTGTTCTAAAAGATTAAATGCAACTGTATTTTGCATAAAAGCTAAATACAACTGAACTGTACTGGATCAAAAAAATAAAAAAAGTTTACGCCATTTAACGATGCAGTTTTAATGAGACTACATTATAACTACATTGACAATCTCTGCTGTAAGCGATCTGATTGGTTCTCTGATCTTCCAGCAGACCAATTAAAGAGCGCCTCAAAATCTCAAAATTCCAAGGCTCGCTCTGATCTCACTGCCGTGTGCACAAAATGGCTGCCGTGTTGTCGGTTGCCGAGCGCCTGATTCTTCCCGCCGCTGGGTGCCATGGTAACCTCATCCCGCTGCTTTTAAAGTATCACTTCTGATTTCTATCCATCCAGCTCCCTGTTTTGAAACAAACACTTAATAATAATAATAACGGACACCAGCATTCATAGATATGACCATTTATAAAATATTCTCAATGACTGATACTGTATCTAGTAAGTGTATAAATATACTGTACTGGACTGTATATGGATACATTAATTCGAAATACATTTAGGGTTTCATTACACTGTAATAGACGGCGTCAATTTTCTTTTCCACTAGAGGGAGACATCGCACAGTCTTAACATTTTCAACATGACCCCCAGTTCCACTAGTGTGCCGAGTGCACCGAGTGCCGGAAAGTATCGCAGAAGAAATTGAGGAATTAATACAATTCATAATAACAATAATATTTCATAATATATGTGTATATATATATATATATGACAAATTTGACCCAAAAAAATAACGTAATGGCATGACGGCATGGAGAAATACTGAATATTGGGAAACTATGATTAATGGTTCGGAAGTGACAAAATTGGGGCGCTCATACCAGCATCAACGCATCACTTCCTGGTGCGGTTGTTACTCAATCCCAGCACATTATGTCATTATGTTTTTTTTGGGTTTTTTTTCTTCTTGAAGGAGCTCAGCTGTTGGAGCTCGGAGGCTATGTTTACATCAGCACTGAAGCGGCACGGAATCACTGACTATTTGTTAAGTGATTCCCAGGGGAAACTATTTCTTCTACGGCAGCTGGCCACCATTGCGCAAGGCTGTCGGATGATGCACAAGTCAAGTCAAGCACATTTTCCACACGCTTTTGCTCCGATTTCAAATTGGTCAACAGTAAAAATTGTAACGTTTAAAAACCAATAAATTGCTAACTGATGACGAAAGATGGAAACCAGAAGGCTTGTCCGTCTTTTGGGATTAGGATCTCAAAAAATGTGCATGACGGCAGCTCAGGCGCCTAAGTTTTTTTCTGATAACCTTCGTCTGATTCCGAAGTACAAAAAACAGCAAAAATAAGACATTGTTAACTGATGACAAAAGACGGAGATTAGTACTACTTTCTGACCAAATATCGCTAAAAACGTGCATAATGGTAGCTTGAATTCCAAGGTTTTGGGCAATTTAAGATACACATTTTTCCCCCGATAGTTTTGGTCTACTTCCGAATTGTACGAGAGCAAAGAATAGTTCAAATTAAAAAACAATACTTTGTGACCTAACATTGTACAATGGGAACGTTAAAGCTAGTCCTGTTGGAAATAGTGTCACTAAATTTGTACATGATAGTGATTTGAAATACGATTTTACTTTAACTGATGTTGTAAGACGGGAAAATTAAGGCTAGTCCTTGATCGCTCAAAAGGTTTCAATTCCGCCCCCTCAACAGTTTTGATCTCATTCCGAACAAAAGCAAAAAATAGCAAAAATAGCAAGGTTCAATAACAATTAATGGTGAACTGATGTAGTCAAAAAATGTCAAGGCTAGTCTTTCATTTGGAAATATTGTCACTAAAGACGCTCCTGGAATTTTTTTTCCCAGTTAATTATTGTTTGTCAGAATTCCTGAGTGGTACGGTATCATTCAGCTCACTCATAAGTCATGTTATATGTACATTACACATCGAACAGTTTCTGAAAAATCACTGAGAGACGCTCCTATGTCGTTTTTTTGGCAAAGTTTATCCGTGGCCCAACTATCCGTCCGTCTGCAATAAATGTCGGTGTGAAACATTGGTTCGAGCGGCGCAAACATGGTTCCGGGCAGAACTTCGAGGCAGAAATTTTGCATCGACCTATTTTTGAAGTCAATTTAGCCGAGTTATTCGATCCCCCCCCCCCCCCGCCCAAGTTGTAAGGGTTTTTTATTGTCTTGTTGTCGTGTGTATAACTCATCTTAAGCGTTCCCTTCTTTTTCGTTTTCAGGCGTCAGCTGCGACACCAGAGCTCCTGGTGAGAAAGAAGCTTCCGTGAAGGAAGTGATGGACGTGGAGGGGGTACACCTGGAGGAGGGCGCGCCACCCGACTCCCCCCAGGGGGAGGAGTCGGAGCTCAGCCTGAGCTTCCAGGGCTACGTCGCCGAGCTACGCCATTGCCAGAGCCGGATGAGGAACGCCCAGCAGACGCCTCACGGCGGAGCTCGCCCGGACGAGCCGGACTGTAAGGCGGACCTCTTTAAGGCCACCGTCGTCTAATGGACCCCCGGCGGCCCCCCTCACCCGCCCAACCTCCAATCCACTGCTGCACTTTGAAAACCCTGAGGGAAGGACTCAAACAACTGCATGTACAAAGTTGTCAATGCCTTCCCTCTATTAAATGATGGATATTGTACATTCCAATTCTGGTGTACTCTGGTACTTTTCGTGGTATTTTGTGTTTTTGGTATCACTTGAAATTTTAGTAAAAGCCATGAAAAATGACAGTTTCTAATACAGCATATACTTTTTTGTGTGTTTGTATCAGTTTCTCTTATTTAAAATGTCCCTCTGAGGACTTCATCAGAACTCTAGTAATTTTTGAATTTGGATTTGAAAATTATTTTTGGTTTTATTTGATACTTTCTGATACTTTAAAGTATTGTTTTTTTTTTTTTTTACAAAACATAATTATTCCATTTAAAACGATACATTTTTGACCAAAGTTCTTAAATTATTTTTTTTCTCAACCATATTTACTCAAATAAAATATTTTTATTTAACTTTTCCCCCCGGAATAAATTTTAAAAAAAAATCTCATTGTACTTGAAATATAATTGAAAATAAAATATTCCTTTTTTTAGGCTGAATTTGGACAACAAATGATTTCCTCCTTTGTGCTTCCTGTGTTGATTTATGATGGTTGAATATTTCCTGTACTTTCTGTTCCTGTGGTTGAAGTTGTCGATTAAAAAAAACAAAAATCTTCGATGGCTGTCAGTCCTTATTTGAGTTGTTTGTCAAATTACTACTTCTTTCCTGCAGAGTTAAAAAAAAAAGATCAACAAGTTGCATAAGTGGTGCAACTCTCGTTTTTTTGTAGGGTGAGCTTGGCCATGATGGCAGCTGGTGGAAATCAGTTGGATAATGGGAGTTTTTTTGTTTCATTCTTGACACAGCATGCATGTCACTGCAGGAATGTCCACGAAGCATGCTCAAAAAAAAAAAGTTTCCTAGGCGCAGGGGTTGAGGCAATAATGACAAATTAAATTTGTCATTAAATCTTACGTTCCAACCAAGTAACGCATCGATTTATACTTTTCTAAGTTGTTTAAAAAGGACAGGTTTTTTTTTTTCTCTCTCTCTAATTTTAGAGGTGCACTGATTCATGTGAATGGTGCTGCAGCAATACGACATTATACTATATCGCAAATAATTTTTTGGGACCCCAAGCTACGGGTTTCCCTTTTGGAGCTGCCGACCTCTGCATCAGCAACAAGCAGACTTTGTTTACACCGAGGGAAAGGGCACTTCGGGTCGAAGAAAGCACCCCACACCCTCCCCTCCACGCCCCCTGCGTGCAGGGTTGTGATGGGGGTCTGACGTTCGTTGAGGCAAGGCAGAGTGCGTGGGGCGTCTGCGGGGGAAGCACCGGGCAGGAGGGAGGCGTTGGAATACGCCAGGACATAGACAAGCCCAATGACGAAAGGGCTTTTACTCAACGTGGCGGGGCAGGATAATACTTGCAGGGATCCATGTGCGTAAAAGCGCAACGAGACGCTTGAAACTTCCACACATGACGTGACGGCAGCTTTTTTTTTTTCCCCTCTCCCCACGGCGCATCGGTGCATACGTCCACCATGACATACGGGCTCTTACTTTTTCTTCCATTTCTTCTCGGCACCCAAGGGGTAAGTATAACACACATTAAAAAAAAGAAAAGAAATTATAAATGTGAAAGTTTTGCATGAAAAAGTGCGCACTTGGATTTGTTTTCAGCTTCTGCAGGAGACCGTTATCTCCAAAGAGCCACACGCAAAGAGTGAAAAAGGTAAAGGCAACGTTCATGCATTTCAGAGCTGAGAGACAAGCGTTCTCAGTGTTGCTCTTGTCAGAAAATAGTGAGAGTGCTTAGAGTCAAGCGTTCAAACTGTTGTCACAACGTTGTGGGAACTCCGACAGACAGGATTCACGCTTTTGAAAAAAAATACATGGTGAGAAAGAAGGCTGAGAGTCAAGCATTCACATATTGTCACAATAATGTGGGAATGCTGAGAGACAAGCATGAAACCCTGTTTAAAAATTACATGGTGAGAATGCTGAGAGTCAAGCATTCACATATTGTCACAATATTGTGGAAATGCCGTGAGACAAGCATTCACACTAAGACTAAAAAAAACCTACTGTATATACTGAGAGCTGAGAGTCAAGAAGTCGTACTACCGCCCTTGCCAGAATACAGTGAGAATGCTGAGAGTCAAGCGTTCACACTACTGTCCCCTCCAAAAAAAAATGAACTATGGAAATGATGAAAGTTTCACGTTTTCCAACTAATGACATTGTCAACAAAAAAGAACGCACAGTGGGAATGCTGAGTTTCAAACGTTCACAATATATATAGATATATACAGTATATTGTGAGAATGCTGAGAGTCAACCGTTTGCATGAAAAAAAAAATGTTCTCCCCCCGTTCAAAGTTGTCACCACATCCGGCAAAGAATGCGTGCTTCCATTTCGTCAGGGCGGAATAATTCATCATCACTGCATCACCGTCCTCGCCTCGAGACCGTGGTGAGTCCTCAAAATAGCCCAGAGCGTCGTAATCTTTATGCGTACTACTGTGAATTGCTGCTCTGTATTAAATATACATGGCAACCTTCTGATGGCGCTGTACTGGAATCTGTATTGAAAGTGCTTCAGAAGTGCACTGTAAATGTCTTTTTTTTTTTAATCTTCTCACAGGTGCTCTCTTACGTCTAATTTTGACCGGGACCAAAAGTGGGGCTTCTGTGCGCCACAGCGAAGACAGCCAAACGGTAAAATATTTTATTATTTATACATATTTTCAAGCTTTATCCTCCCCACAATATTATTAACCTTTTCCATAGCCTTATAAACGCCTGAAATTTGGGCTGGAGCTATTGAATATTTTTATAAATGAATGTTCTACCAATCATAGAGTAATCAACTAAAAATGTATTTTGCATACAAAATACGAATCTGGAATGCAGGTATATTTTTCATTCAAATGTGGTTGCCATCGTCACAGTCTACACTGTAGTATCTGTGACTGAATGAAAAGTGGGATTTCAATTTTTTTTGGGAACTATTTTCTTTTTTTAAGTGTGAAGTAATTCCAAATTTTGGACATTCTGTCTTTTACGCACTCTTTCCTACGTGATTCTGCAGTAACAGTCGGTGTAGGACCACCGCAAAATTTGCGGCATCGCCAGAAATCTGCGATATTAAATTACATATGTCGGATTTAAAGATCCACGATACAGTGAGACTGCATAAAGTCATAAATTGATTTCACATTTTTACAACTTTTTCAACTGTTCAACACTTCAGTACTTTTCGCACAAATTCCTGAATGGCAAATTTGATACTATCTTCAATGCCCTCCAGTCTGTGTATCGCTAAGTAGTGGCCACTGAGCTTTTAGTCGCATCAGCAGATTGCAACAGGGAGACTGGAAGTGTCACAGAAAGGCATTCACTTATTCTCTGCCAGCCCTCCCATTTAACATGGATATTTGACTTGTAAATGGCAGTGAATGTGTGGACATTAATTAGCCAGCTTTCCCCCCCCCCCCAGTCTCTGTCCACACGGCTCGAAGGATCACCAATCTGTGTCGGGTGCCGCCGTGTCAAAACGGCGGCACCTGCATGCTCGTCCCTAGCGGGCTGGCGTTCGAGTGCTCCTGTCCTGAGGGCTTTTCCGGACGGCTGTGCGAGCACAGTGAGTACGCCGCGTGTGGTAATCTTGCCGTACTTACATCTATGACATACACGCTAAAAAGTCAAAAGGCGTACAAGCGTACCAAAATGTTCAAACGGGTACGGTGGTGTGCTAGAACTGAAAATTAGATGCGTACACAGTTGCACACTTGCTCTTTAATATATAGAAAATGTACGCGATTGAATGGAAAGGACAGTGGACCCCGCAAAAATACATGGATAACTTATGCCCATCATTACTGAATTGGAAAAAATAATAATTTTAAACCCCAAAAAGTTCTGGAATAAGTCGGGGTTATATCATCGATAACCGTTTTGGGGTTTGATTCCTCCCCAAAAAAGAAAAAAAAAATCCACTATGAGGTGAATCCGTGGGTGCTGAACAGTGTATATGCGGAGGTCCGCTGTAGTCCAAAACTGCCCAGTCAGGTTTCTTTTGTTTCGTTCACCTTTGTTGCCTCTGCTGTGTTTTTGTTGCTGTTGTTTTGTTTTTAGAACAGTGCTACGAAACCGTACACCTGCGCCATTATGACGCCGGAGAGTCTTGGGGCCGCATTCACCTCCGCAACGTGGAACAGTGCACGTGCGTCGGCGGGAAAATCGAGTGCCAGCGAGCCCGCTACACGCGTAAGGCTCACGCGATGCGGTCGACGCGTCTCTCTTGTTTGCTTCCGGTACAGACACCTACAGTAGCACATATCAAATGAAGCCACCTCCTAGCCACGATAGTAAACAGGCCCCACACCCTTCCTTTGATCACTATGGAAGAAAAGACAGCTTATATGACTCATGGTGACTAAGGAATGGTATTTTGCGACACACCTACAGGTGGGGGGGGCGGGTCCTTGGGTGCGTGGGTATTTAGAGCAAAATGGCACTTTCACGCATCCCCAAGCCAGACTTCTGGGAGAAAAGGGTTCCCTGATTAAAGCAACAAGTGGCATTGAACAGGCCCTCGCAGACACTTTTCATGGCCAATTCTCAAGCTTTAACTGAGCCATGGCATATATTTGACATAACGAACATTTTATGACACACTGCCCGACAAAAATGGATGAGTACTGAAATACAGTGGTGCCTTGAGATACGTACTAACGAGCACTATCCGGAGACAGTGAACTCAGTTCAAGTGACTTCTTAACAAAAAGTAATTTGGCAAGTTGTGAAATACTCTTCAAAAGCGAGGCTTTAAGCTATTTACTGCCGCTCGAGTTGAAGTTTACTGTCAAACCAAACTAAACATAAAACAAAGAGAATTACACCTCGTGTAGTTAGACCAAGCAATCTACATTTCCTTAAGAACTGTCCCCACTAGCTTTATGCTAAGCTAACACAAAAGGAAAATTCTATTTACATACTAACGGTTAACATCGAGAGTTGCAATCTTACAACCCTTGAAGCAACGGATATCTGAACACAAACGGTGGAACACGTAGACAGATAATCTTAGAATACTCCATCCATCCATTTTCTGAGCCGTTTATCCTCACAAGGGTCACGGGAGTGCTGGAGCCGATCCCAGCTATCATCGGGTAGGAGGCGGGGTACACCCTGAACTGGTTGCCAGCCAATCGCAGGGCACATATAAACAAACAACCATTCACACTCAAATTCACGCCTACGGGCAATTCAGAGTCTTCAATTAACCTACCATGCATGTTTTTGGGATGTGGGAGGAAACAGGAGTTCCCGGAGAAAACCCACGCAGGCACCGGGAGAACATGCAAACTCCACACAGGCGGGGGAGACCTGGAATGGCGTGATTGGGAGGAACACCCTCCCACCCCCGATCAGAACCCGAGCGGTGTTCTCTTATTGGACTTCCGTGCTCATCACGGATTGTCCATAACAAACACCATGTTCAAGCATAAGGGTGTCCATACATGCACTTGGCACCAGGACACCCTAGGTCGCAGTTCGATGATCGACTTTGTGGTCGTGTTATCGGACTTGCGGCCGTATGTCTTGGACACTCAGGTGAAGAGAGGGGCGGAGCTGTCAACTGATCACCACCTGGTGGGTGAGTTGGCTCCGATGGTGGGGGAAGATGCCGGTCCGACGTGGCAGGCCCAAACGTATTGTGAGGGTCTGCTGGGAACGTCTGGCGGAATCCCCTGTCAGAAGGAGTTTCAACTCCCACCTCCAAAAGAACTTTGCTCATGTTCCGGGGGAGGCGGGGGACATCGAGTCCGAGTGGACCATGTTCCGCGCCTCCATTGCTGAGGCGGCCGACCGGAGTTGTGGCCGTAAGGTGGTCGGTGCCTGTCGTGGCGGCAATCCCCGAACCCGTTGGTGGACACCAACGGTGAGGGATGCCATCAAGCTGAAGAAGGAGTCCTATCGGGCCTTTTTGGCCTGTGGTACTCCTGAGGCAGCTGATGGGTACCGGCTGGCCAAACAGAATGCAGCTTTGGTGGTCGCTGAAGCAAAAACTCGGGCATGAGAGGAGTTTGGTGAGGCCATGAAGAAAGACTTCCGGACGGCTTCAATGAAATTCTGGTCCACCATCCGACGTCTCAGGAGAGGAAAGCAGTGCACCATCAACACTGTGTATAGTGGGGATGGGGGGCTGCTGACCTCGACTCGGGACATTGTGAGTCGGTGGGGAGAACACTTCGAAGACCTCTTCAAGTCCACGGACACGCCTTCCCATGAGGAAGCAGAGTCTGGGGTCTCTGAGGCGGGTTCTCCTATCTCTGGGGTTGAGGTCACCGAGGTGGTTAAAAAGCTCCTTGGTGGCAAGGCCCCAGGGGTAGATGAGATTCGCCCAGAGCTCTGGATGTTGTGGGGCTGTCTTAGTTTACACGCCTCTGCAACATCGCATAGACATCGGGGACAGTGCCTCTGGATTGGCAGACTGGGGTGGTAGTCCCCCTATTTTCAGAAGGGGGACTGGAGGGTGTGTTCCAACTACAGGGGTATCACACTCCTCAGCCTCCCTGGCAAGGTCTATTCAGGGGTGCTGGAGAGGAGGGTCCGTCGGGAAGTCGAATCTCAGATTCAGGAGGGGCAGTGTGATTTTCGTCCTGGCCGTGGAACAGTGGACCAGCTCTACACCCTCGGCAGGATCCTCGAGGGTGCATGGGAGTTTGCCCAACCAGTCTACATGTGTTTTGTGGACTTGGAGAAGGCATTCGACCATGTCCCTCAGGGGTCCTGTGCCGCGCGTCCATGTGCACCCCCGTGCTTCGGGAGTATGGGGTACCGAACCCCCTGATACGGGCTGTTCGGTCCCTGTACGACCGGAGTCAGTCTGGTCCGCATATCCGGCAGTAGGTCGGACTCGTTTCCGGTGAGGGTTGGACTCCGCCAAGGCTGCCCTTTGTCACCGATTCTGTTCATAACTTTTATGGACAGAATTTCAAGGCGCAGCCGAGGCATAGAGGGGGTCTGGTTTGGTGGCCTCAGTATTGCATCTCTGCTTTTTGCAGATGATGTGGTTCTGTTGGCTTCATCAAGCCATGATCTCCAACTCTCACTGAAACAGTTAGCAGCCGAGTGTGAAGCGGCTGGAATGAGAATCAGCACCTCCAAATCTGAGACCATGGTCCTCAGTCGAAAAAGGGTGGCGTGCCCTCTCCAGGTCAGGGATGAGATCCTGCCCCAAGTGGAGGAGTTCAAGTATCTTGGGGTCTTGTTCACAAGTGAGGGAAGAATGGAACGGGAGATCGACAGGCGGATCGGTGCAGCGTCTGCAGGACTTTGTATCGGTCCGTTGTGGTAAAGAAGGGGCTAAGCAGAGAGTTGAAGCTCTCAATTTACAGGTCGATCTACGTTCCTACCCTCACCTATGGTCACGAGCTGTGGGTCGTGACCGAAAGAATAAGATCCCGGATACAAGCGGCCGAAATGAGTTTCCTCCACAGGGTGTCCGGGCTCTACCTTAGAGAGAGGGTGAGAAGCTCGGTCATCCGGGAGGATCTCGGTGTAGAGCCGCTGGTGGCTGGGGAATCTGATTCGAATGCCTCCCGGACGCCTCCCTGGTCAGGTGTTCCAGGCACGTCCCACCGATAGGAGACCCCGGGGACGACCGGTGTTTGATGCTTTACATTGTATTTAATTGTGTTATTACTCTTTGTTTTTATAAAGTACAATATTATAGAGTTCCATATTTGCTTTGCTAACCGCTGATTTTTTTTGTTGGTTAGCTAGCTATCAGGATTGGAAAAACTCCAGAAATATTATCCAGAAATGTTTCACCTGTGGCGGCACGGTGGGCGACAGCCTCACAGTTCTGCGGACCCGGGTTCAATCCCTGGCCCCGCCTGTGTGGAGTTTGCATGTTCTCCCCGTGCCTGCGTGGGTTTTCTCCGGGCACTCCGGTTTCCTCCCACATCCCAAAAACATGCATTAATTGGAGACTCTAAATTGCCCGTAGGCATGACTTTGAGTGTGAATGGTTGTTTGTTTCTATGTGCCCTGCGATTGGCTGGCAACCAGTTCAGGGTGTACCCCGCCTCCTGCCCGATGACAGCTGGGATAGGCTCCAGCACGCCCACAACCCTAGTGAGGAGAAGTGGCTCATAAAATGGATGGATGGATGCTTCACCTGTCACCATGGTATTTAATCTAGTGATGCAACAATTGCGATGCACGCCCTGACACCACACACTTTTATGCAATAGCGTGCCGCTCGAACCCGTGTCAGAATGACGGAACGTGCCGGATGATCACAGCCACCGGCAAGGAGGTGTGTAACTGCAGACACAGCTACAGCGGACCGCACTGTAGCTTCAGTGAGTACAAATACTTTTTTTCCCCCTCCTCCCCCTCATGCCGTCTTTCTGTAATATGCACGCACTCAGGGCCGACAAAGAGGCGCTCTAAAGCGGCCATGTGAGCGGACTATCTGAAAGCAAGCTGTATTTTTGGGGTGTAGCCATAGCAAGCTAGCAATTATTACTATTCTTGGCAGAGCTTGGTCCCCATTACTGTACATTGACTATATTCTTGGAACTGGAAAAACAGAGCCAGAAAGTGAGTGCTACAACAGCCGGGGCATGAGCTACCGAGGCGTGGCGTCCACGACGGCGTCTGGCGCCCGCTGTTTGCCATGGAACTCGGACCTGCTATACGACGAGCTCCACCTGGGCACGGTGACTGCCGCGCCCCTCAGGGGGCTCGGGGAGCATGCTTACTGCAGGTGTGTACGTCGTGTGCGTACGCGGCGGGGCCCTGCCAACTGGCTCGGCTTGACACCGTTCACAATATGTTTATGGAATGTTAGTACAAAATATGAGAAACTGAATCATAGACCATGCCTGTGTTTGCAGGAATCCTGATGGAGACAAGATGCCATGGTGTTACACTGTGAGCAAGGGCGCCATCTCCTGGGAGTACTGCACGGTGCCCTCCTGCAAGATGGCAGTGTGTGAGTACACAGACAGGAAAATGCAGTCACGAAATGTAACTTTTTTTTTAAATTTTTTTTAAATCACTACATTGTAATTTTTAGCATGAAAATGAACACACTGCAGACAAAAACACAACTAACGCATTTTTTACGTAGCGTCTTCTGGTAGGATGAACACGTTCGACAAGCTGCCAGAATTGGGGGACTCAGACCGGTCCGTGCCGGCCAAGAAGTCGGTGTGTGGGACAAAACACAAGAAGAGGGTGAACGTTGCCAGGGGAAGGATCATGGGAGGGACCTCGGCTATGCCGGGCAGCCACCCGTGGATGGTGGCCATTTACATCGGACAGTCGGACTTCTGCGCCGGGACCTTGATCGACTCTTGCTGGGTCGTCTCGGCGGCGCACTGCTTCTTCCGCAAGTATGTCACCGTGTTTCGGAAAACAAGTCGCCCGCTAGGAAACGATCCTGGTTTCCTCATTGGAAGGCGTGTCGGTGGTGTCGAGCCCTTCGGGGTCAGTGGTGGGAAGTCAGGGTTGTCTTTAACAAATTACATTTAAAATTTCTTTGACAGGGTCAGCTAGCATTTTACTGTCCTCTTATTGGTCGGACAGAGAAAAACGTAGTTGTTAATTGTTACTTGCTACTTCAACTAGCAAAACACACCCGGAAACTGACTTAAATATAGTTGGAGAAAATACATTTTAACATAATCCTGCGTCAAATTAAGTATAGTGGCACCTTGACTCACGAGTGCCCCGACCTACAAATTTTGCGCGTTAGGTCTAGTTGCTTGGGAGCCAAAATTTGAGGTACTTGCAAACTTTGGATACATTCCAGCAAAGTTTCTGGAAATTGACCAGAAATGTTCCACCCGTTTTCAACCTTAACCCCAACGTACAGAGTGTTTGACTTTTGGTGACTCGCACGTGTTTGATGCAGCCCCCTGATGTCGCAACTTCGCATGGTGCTGGGCCAACACCACTTCAACGTCAGCGGTCCCGACACGCGTACGTTCGGAGTGGACAAGTACATCTTCCCCAAAGAGTTCTCCATGTTCAACCCGACGCTCCACGACATCGGTGATCACCACACACACACAGTGATGCGTCACATAAACTAAATGAGCTTGTGTGCGTGCACAGCTGCGCGTCACGTAGCAGCTGCGTCCCTATGCAAAGAAACAAAATAAAGTTTACCGTTTGTTTTTTTTTTCATGACCGCCGATGGGCCAGTTCTCATCAAACTGAAGAAGCAAGATGGCCGCTGCGTGAAGAGGACGCCCTTCATCAGGCCCATTTGTCTCCCCGACAAAGGCATGGCCTTCCCGGACAGCTACTGCTGCTCCATCAGTGGCTGGGGACACAGGCAAGAAAGTAAGTAATAATAATAATAATAATAATAATAATGAGGCTAGGCGGCACGGTGGACGACTGGTTAGAGCGTCAGCCTCACAGTTCTGAGGACCTGGGTTCAATCCCCGGCCCCGCCTGTGTGGAGTTTGCATGTTCTCCCCGTGCCTGCGTGGGTTTTCTCCTGTTTTCTATGTGCCCTTCGATTGGCTGGCAACCAGTTCAGGGTGTACCCCGCCTCCTGCCCGATGACAGCTGGGATAGGCTCCAGCACGCCCGCGACCCTAGTGAGGAGAAGCGGCTCAGAAAATGGATGGCTGCATAATGAGGCTATACAAACATAAATGACCCTCACACATTGTAAATGTATTTGAACACCTAAAATGTTCAGTCAGTACAGACCATATAAGAACATGTTTTTATAGCTTTACACATCTTACACTTTTAGCACATTTAAAATGAATGTGAAGTTTTGAATTGGAATTCACTGCCTCGACAAGGTCGAGTCTTGCCTGAACGGAGTCATGAACGCATGTAGGATATGTTAAAGATACAGCGGGATTACTATCGTCTACATTTTTTCTTTTCTTTACAGAGGCAGATACTTATTCCAGCCTGCAGGAGGCGGGAGTGAGGCTGATCCCCCATGACATCTGCAGGAGGCCAGAGGTGTACGGCAACCACGTCACTTCAGACATGCTTTGCGCTGGCCTCTACGGCTGTGTGGATGCCTGCCAGGTAAGAGGGTGACATCTGTAAAGCTGACATCTGTAAAATGAAGAGATGCCTTTTTTTTGGTCCACGTTAAGAACACAAGTCTTATTCAAATTCCCATATTTGACCTGCCGCAAATATGGAATTGACACCCCCCCAAACATTTTTATTTCTTATGATAATTTAAAAACATAAATATACCACAAACTATAATCGCGAAAACACTCATGTAATTTCAAACACATCTTACTACATTATCCTTAAAAATCAACTACAGATGATTTAATTTAGAAAAAAATTCACCGTACATATGCAGCAAACCAATAACCAATAACAACCCAGGCTAAACCTAACTTCTCCACAACATATAAAGATGATCCAGACTTCCTTGACAACAACCACAAATTTCATATTAGCCTGGGATTGGTCGCAATCTTGTGACTTTTCGAGCATTATAGAATGAGCAAAAAGATAGTTGAGCGTTCACTGCATTACATATCGTAATAATAATTCTCATAATATTAATTATTATTGAAAACATAACTGTATTCTCTTAAAACTACAAATATTTCCTCGTGACATTACGACTTTCTGTTTTTAAGTGTTAGATGAGCATTTAGCGCTAGACTAAGCAATTAGGGTTGGATTAGCGATTAGCATGAGATTAGCAATTAGCGTCTTCTATTACAATGCAACGTGTCAAAAGGATTGTTCTTTGTGGGGACGCTATTCCCGTCGCTAACGCGACTATTGCCTGCACTTTTCGTCAGGGGGACTCCGGGGGTCCGTTGGCCTGCGCGAAGGATGACATCAACTTCCTGAATGGGATCATCAGCTGGGGTGAGGGCTGCGGCCGCTCTGGAAAGCCGGGCGTTTACACTAAAGTGGCCAACTACATGGACTGGATTAATTCTGTGATCAGACGGAAAGCCAAGAATCCATGAAAGGAGATTTGTGAATAGTTTAATAAATGTACTGTATTTGTTTTGTTGTTGATTGCCAATGACCTTTTTCCAACTGTGAAATAGTAAGAGACTGAATAAAACCTTTTACGTACGAATGACGAGGAAACGTTTACCACATCACTCTTAAAATGACAACTTGTTTTTCCTCATACCACAACTTTATCGTAAAGATAGAAATTTGTCTTTGTATATGATATAATACTACATTATTGTCGTTAAATGACAAATTCCATCTCGTAATATTCTAACATTTAAAATTCAAAACTCAAACAGTTTCAACTTTAACCTCCGCACAGCAAGGTGAGTGTTTGGGTAGTTGTGCTAAAGCTTTTACGATGCACTGGCATGCGAAGTATGCGCTTCTTCGGGTGGTCGCACCATTTTCCATGCTGCTCTTGTTGTTGTTGTTGTCAAAGGCGGGGACTGCGGGGTGGGGTCTGTGTGTGTGGGGAGGGGGGGTGTTGGCTTAGCAAGCGAGCGAGGGCGCTGCAGCTATTTTGAAAGTGACCCACCTCATTGGGGCAGCCAACTGTGCAGCTGTCAGGAACCATGACTGAAGATGACCGATTCGGTTGTCGTGGAGGGATACGCCAGACTCAAAGACGGAAAAAAGGTAAAGCTTTATTTGATTTTTGGGAGGGTTCAAGTTGGTGCTGACTTTTATTGACATGAGACTTATTTTTTTGGTTTTGTCTTTCACAGTGGAAAACTAGGTGGATCGTTCTTCGAAAGCCATCGCCTGTAGCGGGTAAAAATAAATAAATAAAAACACCAATAGTGTGACAATGTTCCATATTCTTCATTTTTATGATCAAACTTTGTTAATTGTGTCATAATTTACTCGGAAAATTGCAAATTGTTTACGAATTACTTTAAAATCTGTTCCGATTTTGCTTCTCATAATAATACGACTAATCTTGAAAATGACGACTATTCTCATATAATTGCAGTTATTCATAACGTTATGTTTTTGTCACACTGATACATTTTTTTCTTGTAAAATTAGGACTGTTTTCGACATGAATAATTGTTATGACTTTTTTTCTGATTTTATATTCAAACTTGGTAGTTTGGAGTGTCAATTATTGTTAGCCGATTAGTTGGATTTATGTACGTGCTGGTTACGCATTGTGGCCGACTCCGTTCTCTGGCTCTGGTCTGCTCTTTCCTGTTCGTGTTATCGCAGCTGTCAGCGGTAGTTGTAAATTGACATTGATCGAGACTGCGTGCTCCACATACTCAACACGCCTTTGACGCCTCCAGATTGCCTCGTGTTGCTGGTTTTCAAAGACAAGTCGGACAAAGTCGACAGGAACAAGGAGCGCGCCAGCGTCACCCTGGAGGAGATCTGCGGCCTGGAAAGCGGTCGGTGGTGCGAGGGCGCGTCCTTCACGCTGGCAATTATCTGCCTGACCCAGGCGGCTCTCCTGGGTTTCGACAACAAGGAGACTCTGCAGGCGTGGGAAGTCCGTCTGCGCTACAGCCTTGGAGAAGGTGAGACCTTTCTGGATCTTGTTCAGGAGTCCACATAAACACAACTGCTTATTGGTCGTAGGATCAGCCCTTTCTGGATCACCTTTAGGACTCGTCAAGAACGCATCTGCTGATTGTTACTTCTTCAGACTTTTCTACATGTTTAACCTGCTGAATAGTTGTAGGATCAGACATGACTAGCAGAAAGTAACAGTTGATTATTTGCAGGCTCTTACACTGGTAGATCAGGTTTCAGCGTTAATGAGAGCGAACTTGCTCATTAATTATAAGTTTTGACTTTTCTAGATCAAGTTTAGCGGTCGGCATGAGCACAACTGCCGATTAGTTGTAGGATCAGACCTTTCTGGATGAGGTTGACAAGAACATATCAGTTGATAAACCTCAGGTTCTAACCCTGGTAGATCAGGTTTCAGCGTTAACAAGAGCACAACTGCTCATCAATCGTAAGTCACTCTGGACCTCTCTAGGTCAACTTTGGGTGTTGGCAAGAGCACACCTGCTGATTAGTTGTAGGATGAGACCTTTCTGGTTAAGGTTTCCAAGATGACAAGAATGTAATTGTTGCTTAGTTGCAGGTTCTAACCCAGGTAGATCAGGTTTCAAGCGTTAACAAGAGTGCACCTGTTGATTTAATACAAGTTGAAACATTTGCAGATCAAATTCAGGAGTAAACAATACTGAATGTTGTATTTACAAATGGTATATGTTACGTAAGGAAGAAACTCATAGGCGCCACTAATAGGAATGGCCGCCTCAGCTGGTGGCAACAGTCCAGGTGAATGTTAAGGCGGGTACTAATGATTACATTCGGGGACCATCCAGTCTTTTGTGCGTGCAGTTGACCGCTTAATGCCACTGAGTGGATTACGTCATGGCCAGCAGAAATGTCACCTGCCTGTTTGTGGGTGGGTGTGCCAAGCCTTTTATTCAAGAGCTTGACATTTTCTCATATTCACAGCAAGGACAAGAAGCAGACAAATGGAGACGGATGTTTATGTCACGCTGGCGTAATTGTGCGATCAAAGTCAGGAAAAAGTGCTTGCAGTCTGTCTAACAACAACTTCACAAAAATCACACACCATTCCAGTAAAACTCATTCCCAGATGGAGGGAGTATAAACTGGCACATGGAAGCCAGACTGCACGATAATATGACTCTGATTGGGCCGCTTATGTTATTTTCGACAATCTTTTTCTGTATTCATTTTTTTGTCGGGCCCAGTTCACAGGTTCAGCGTCGGAGTCTTGGCGGGGACGAAGTTAGAAAGCGGACCAGCGACCCTCCACTTGTGCAACAACTTGCTAGCTCTCGTCCGGGACGCACCCCCCGTCGTCGTGGGCCACTGGAACCTTCCGGACCTGCGCAGATATGGGCCCGTACCAAATGGATTTGTATTTGAGGGAGGAACACGCTGTGGTTACTGTAAGTCCCTTTGCAGAAGTTGTTTTAGTTGCTCTGGTTTAAGGACAATGGAGAACATCTGCTGGCATAAACGTTTTACAGTGAATGATTCAGTCCTGACAAAAAAAACAACCCCCACAGGCATGAGTCATTCATTGGCTCTGTTTTATTGTCTTAGCAATACATGTTTCTGGTGAGGCATAGTTTCAACAAGCAGACCACTTCAGCTTTATTATAATATTTATTCATAATAGCAATGAATACTGCACTAGATAGTTACTTTCTTGAATCGAGTGGAGCAGACTATGGCGCATGCAGGGAAGTGTCAGGAGTATGATGAAGGGCCATGCCTTGACGGGGTGGGTGGTCTCCGGGACAGTTGACACAAGGACCTTTTATGGGTGACAGGTTTGTTGTCACAGCGAGGTCAGAGAGAGGTGCTCCACAATGTTGTAGAAAGTATTCCAAGAAAAACTGAGCTTGTTCTCGTTATGTGCCATGTTACATTTGTAGGAAAATGGTCAAAATGTTGCAGAAGCTGTCCAAATATGTTATTGTCCCAAACAGTTTTCCACCTGTACTCTGCAGGGGCTGGCGTTTTCCTGCTCACATCTTCCGAGAGCGAGCAGATAAGCTTTTTGTTTGACTGCATTGTCCGAGGCGTCTCCCCTACCAAGGGCCCCTTCGGCCTGCAGCCCATCCTGCCAGGTCAGTCGCGGAGGTGTTAAATGCCGCTCCAGCAGACAATAGGCACATCCCACACACTGGAGCCCCTACTCGGTGTGCTCCCTTCCTCGAGTGCAACCGTTTTTGTCAGAATGAGCGAGAGGGACGCCACAGTGGTTGGAACTGATTTTATGTCACTAAATCATTACTGACAGCTGCTTTGTTAAAAAATAATTGGCTAATCTTCAGTGGCAATTTGAGTGGCTGCCCGAAGCCCCGACTGAAGTCGACGTTGCTGTCTAAACCTCGAGGTTGGCTAACTTGTTGCAGCAGCAAATTCAGTTGGCAGTTAGAAGCTCCAAGGTCCAACACATTCCGCTCCAGGATGCTAGTCGAATTGTAAAAATCACAAAAAATGTGTTTTATCTATCATTTGACATGAATCCTGATCAGTTTGTTGGTATAAACGTTAGCCAAACTTCCAGAGTAAAGCTTTCAACTGGAAGAAGTTGGATGTTTGGTTACTAGTACTCTTGGGACTAGAGAGTACAAAATAAAAACCTTGGACACGGAACTACATGCTGCTTCACCCAGTCTAAAGACAACAACATTATCATGTGATCGCATGTCGCCGTCTGCTCCAGTAGATTTCCATTACAATGCACAAGTTTAAAGTCTGCCAACCCAGCTCATTTGTATTTTAACACCACATTTAACGCCGCTCTCCTTCTGTGCACTTTTAACACCTCTCCAATTTCCAACAGCCAATGTTCTTGCCGACATCACAGTCAATGTGTTTGGGTCACCTGCGGGGGCTTGTGGATATTCTTCATTTTCGCATATCTGTCCGCTTAAGCGCACACTATTCCCGTCGGAGAATAAATAGAAGCGAGGGGTTGACACAAGCGGAGCAGACAAAGCCTCCTAATCACTTGAGGCATCCATGTAGCCTGAGCCACAGCATTTCACGATAGGGTCCTCTTGGTGGGTAGCGCATGCCCCCTCGTCTAAATTAATTTAATCATAACAGACCAGTGACGTAATTTTATTCATATATTTACATTAATACATTTCCATTTGCAGCCTCATATTTGTTACTAGGGTCCTATTTGGGCCTTTATTGTATTTGCGATTCAAATTTTTAAGAGTAACATCTGTTTTTAGAAAAATCTATGTAATTAAATTAGCGAAACCGCTAGATCGCGCTGTACTAAATATAAACTACGTGTTGGGGAAAGAAATAAAAACAGCACGTGTGTGTGTGTGTTGTGCAAAAGTAAAATTGAAAAAAAATGAAGTAAAAATGACGTTGCAGACTAAAAAGACTATAAGAGAGTTGTTCACATGGTCACGCAGTGCCGTTAAACGCTTAAAGTACTATTAATAAACCATGTCGCGTTGCACAAACGCACCGTGTGACCCTCTCCAAGGACATGCTACTTGCACATGTGGCCTCAAAGCCTTAATCCTCAAAGACTAGGTGAGTTTTGGTGGTAATTCAATCGATGTTGTGCATATTGATTACAGCCGGCGCTGGTTTGAAAAAGAAAAATGAAAGTGTTCCTCGGCTTTATTGGGCTTCGTCTACTGCTGCCCTGCTATATCGCTGACATGTGTGTGGGATCAAGCTACTTGACTGTCACAAAAAATCCCCGTTATATCACAGAAATCTGCGGAAAACTCCTGGATATGCTTTGGAGTCACGGATGGAGTCACGCGGTTGTTGTATTGAGATGGTTCACTGTAGTTGGAAAGTAACAGTGTAAGTTAGCAAAGGTTTGAAGTTGCTCAAAAAAAGCGTTTTCCGTAATACTAGGTAATTTCATACCTTTCATGTAATAATATAGCGTTACTCCAACCCCAGAGTCCAGTCGGTAGAATCTGGACTTCCTTTTCCATTAACAAGAACGTAGCTTGCCAGCTAACACCTGGTCGTCATTCTCTTTGAAAGATCCTAGCACCAGTCAGACCAATTCTGAGGAGAGGCTGAACCATGAGACGCGGGAACTGGAGAAGCGACTGAGTATGCTCTCCAATCGGAACAGCACAGGTACAACATGTTCCTGTTCCTGACCATTCCTTGCCTTTCCTTTGTTGGTACCACCCACAGTGATTCTGCTGTTGAACAGTCCATCACAATACAAACTAAGCCTGTCGGTCTTTCTTCACTCACTCTGGTGATTTATCGCTGTTATTACGCGGCTTGCAACCTGATGCTGCATTATATACGATCTTAAGATTAAACACCCTTAAAACATGTCCTGTTTGCAGCATCGTCCATGTACTGCGCGTCCCCTGGGGGCGACGACCGGAGCATATCTGGTTCCTCAGACACCTCAGACACTAGCCAATCGGACGGCAGCGTTTCCAGCCGTTTAGCCATTTGGACCGAATCCGGCAGCAACCCCGTGGACAACAACGTTGTGGGCACCAAAGTGGCGAGTGTGGAAAAGCAGTTGGCCGACCAGGACTGCGGGAGTGGTTCGAGAGTCAAAGACCCTAGGCAGCTACAGGAAATCGGTCGCCAGAGCTCCTTAGACAGCGGTATTGCCACCGCTAGCCATTCCTCTTACTCTGGAAGTTTCTCCTCATACACAGGAAGTCTGGACATTAGCGGTGGTGATGACTTTGGGTCAGTTTTTAGCCTGCCTCCCCACTTGGCTCAAGACCTGACCCCTTGTTCTTGCCCCAATGTTTCAGGACACGAGTACAAAGTACCAACCTCCCTTAGGTATGTGTACGATACTCCCAAGAGTCTGGTACAGGAGTACCCTTGTTTAGCTAAGGACTCTCCTGACCCTGAAACCAAGGCTTTAAAAGGGGGATCTGAGGGTCACCTCAAAACCACAGCAAGCTCACACAGCAGAAAAACAAGGGGGACAGCCTCTAGTGACAGCCCTGAGTCCTGCACAACCAAAACCATAGTGACCATCTGCTCGGTATGCGGTGGACTTCAGGTGAGGTTTTCATTGATTTTTGGCATGAAACTCCTGTAGGTCATGCCATAGTTAGTGAAAGGACTTCACTTTCGAGTCTTCAGAAGGCCGTTTTGATTTTTCTACATACTTGGCCAATGAAGATGATTCTGATTCTGAAAGTGATCTCTAATGTTTCACATCATTTCAACAGGGGACGACCCTTAACCCTGCAAGTGGTGCGGCGAATCCCACGTTACCAGGTAGGTGCAATCGCCGGATATACAGTGAACCCCCACTATTCGTTGGGGATGGGGACCGAAAATTCCCGTAATTGACGCCCCCCCAGAAGCTTTGTAATTGCTTAGAGATGGCGGCAAAGCAGTAATTGTGTCTAAATGAAACTCCTCGACTCACTTTAACATACAGTACATCCTTGACATCAACCAGATGCCAACAAAGGGAGCAAAAAAGTAATGAATGGGTGAATTTGTGAATGCCTAACCACGAATATGCAAGGGTTCACTGTACAGCTACTTTTGCACCCTGTCTCGTGTTTTCTCCTGCATGATGACAAGAGGCTTTGTTGATGAGAATGTGTTTCCGCTTGCCCCAAGTGATATTTCCCATCCAGCAGATCAAAGTGTTGATAAATCACCGCGCAGAAGGAATGCCGGCATTGTTGCCCCGGCTCACAGCTCAGACAGGACAAGTGAGGGGTCACAACTTCCCAAAAAAGGGCAGGAGAAACTAGCCAGTCTTTTAGCCCAGTTCCTGCGTTATCCCAGAGTAACCAAGGAATCGAATCCCAACCGCCATAACTTGTACGAAGCCATGAGCCCTGCGTTACACCTCAAACCCCCACCGCCACTCGGCACCCGTGCACCAATAACTGATATCATTTACGAAAACTGCTCCAAGTGTCGCGGTGCGCACTGCCGCCCGCACCCGTGGGGCGCCACCGCCGAAGTGCGTCGCCACAGCAGAATCTTCAGTATGCAGACCTTTCTAACTGGGCTGCACCTGAAGAAAATGACAGACGAAGAAGGCTCTGCTCATGAAGCGCTGCACACTGATGGTCCAAATAAGGAGATGAACGGTCAGTCTCTGACCAGTGAAGGTAAGAGGCATTTCTTTCCTCCGCGTCCTTGAAGTCTTTTCCCTCTTCTCTCCTCTCCGACCGAGCCTTGGATTTTTGTCTTGGACTTTTTTCGCCCCAACCCCTGCCTTTTCTTTCACTTTCCTTTTGCTCTGGATCCACTGCTTACAGTAGTCTCTTTCATGCTTAACATTGACAGTGACAAATCACGGTCCTGTACCGATACAACAACATCAGATTGATACTACCTGCCCTATTTTATGTTGAAGGCTTCACTGATGTCTAGGAGGGGAGAAAGAAAATTCACGATTGCGATACATCGTATTGTTATCTCTCAAGGTACAGTATCGACAGGGCAACGTCAGATATTAACACGGTCACTTCCCTCTTCTTTGTTGAGGTGATTGGTGGGCTACACTGATGCCGTTACTTTGTTTTAATAAACTAAGTGCTGACAACCTTGAATAATGACGTAAATGCACTGAGCTGAAAAGTGAAAATTATGTTAAATGAATCACTACTCTGTATGTAGAACAGTACATATAAAATAAAATAAAAATAGAACACACTACATATTGGAAACAAAGCAAACCCTCGGATACTTTTTTATTTCTAAATATCACATTTTTTCTTTACTTTAGTAATGTGATGATTAAAAAAAACCTAATTACTTTTGTAACTTAAAACACTACTATGCATTAAAAGAAAAAATGCACTCCTGCATGCAGCTTGTGTATGTTCCTTCATCCTCTCATGATGAAAACCTACGGGTGTGTGCGAGGCTAAAAGTATGCTGCTGTTTTGTATTATACTTATTCATTTCAGGAATCGTGCATCACACACTGCTGCGGAAAAATTAAGGTTTCAGTCCTTTTTTCTCCCCCACCCCTCGCCAGACAAAAGGCCCAGTGGCAGAGAGGAGCGACGCAAAGCTGATCCTGCTTATGAGATCATGGAGAGCCGAGCAACAGAGAGAAACTCAGAGGTAGGCCGAAACAAAACGCGCTAATCGGTTTTTCTGCTATCGACTGCTCGCACACCCCAACTGTGGAACTAATTGAGTTTGAAGCATTATTATTATTATTTTAACAGCTATAAACAGCTATTCTGTGTCATGCCGTATTAACTTGTGGGGTGGGGTTAAAAAAAAAAAAAATTGCCTTGATAACTTTTGGTGTGAATTGGCGCTAAGTGAGCTGCTGCGATTGTGTCGTAGTAGTAAAGCAGTATGGCTCATATTGGCACTGAGTTGCACGTACTGTCCTTTGATGCTGATAAAATTCTAGGGCTGGTGGAAAATAAATAAATAAATCGAATAACTTGGTCTAATTCAAAAATAGGTCGCCGCAAAATATCTGGCTTGAAGCTCCGCCAGGACCCAAAAAAAAAAAAAGTTCCGCCAGGAACCATGTTTGCGTTTGCATGTTAGGAACACAAGTTCAATGACAATTATTGCAGCCAGGCGCAATGTTGAGCCACTGGTAAACTTTGCCAAAAAAAACGACAGAGGAGCGTCTGAAAGTGATTTTTAAGACACTTTTTATACGTGTAATGTACATGTAACATGTATGAATGCGCTGAATGGTAGTTAACGTATTTTGACCTAAAATGGTAATCGCGATTGCTAACTGTTTCGCATTTAGCATCTTGTTGTCTCAAATTCTGTACACTGAATTTATACCATACACTCAGTGCCAACAAGGATAGAAGTCAATCCTCATAAATGAGAATATAATGCATGTTAGTTTAAAAAACAAAATCATTTTTTTTTTGGGGGGGGGGGTGTGATAATATTCAGTTATTCAATCAATAATCAATAGGAAAATTGATTTTAAGATTTGATTGTGACAGCATTATAAAGTTTTTCGTTTTTTTAGAAGCACTGATTTCGTTATATTTGTTTTGCAGGTGGACGACAAACGCAAGTACGAACTGATGCTCGGCTGCGGTCCGCAAAAGTTGCTCCAAGAGACGGAAGGTAAGGATAACCACATTAGATGTTGAGTATCCACCATGGTACTCACAATGAACCACAAAGCATGGAATTTTAGACTTGAGATCTCAATGTGGTCCTAAAATATTATATAATTATTTTGTCTGTTTTTACACGTTTTTGAGACAGATCAGTTCTATTTCGAGTATTTCCTATTGGGAAATGTGTTCCAAAACAGTGGTTCCATTGTGTTATTTTACAAACGGTACACAATGATATTGCTATTATTCAGTTCTGAACAGCGCCTCTCATTAGATCAGCTTTTCCCTCAAAAGCAGTTGACATTTCGCCACGCTTTGCCGATGTATGCTTGCTGTGGGTACAAGCCACTCGCTGTAATGACGGCCATTACAGATCACCGCGCTTCTGCAAGGATCAATTAGGTTTCAATGCTTCTTTTAGACATCGCCAAAAGGCTGCGCCGGCGTCTAATGGCCTCTCGTAGAGTGTCCCCCTGGGCTCTTTGCTACAGAGCTGCCGATAATGGCTACCTTTGAATTCATATGTAACATGGTTAGAACACCTCTGCGCAACAATACTCCTTTTTATTTTTGTGAGTCAGAGGTAGGTTAGAGGCTAAAACAACATCCGTCGCCAAAAATTCCCAAGCTGTAAAAGATTTAGGAATATTGTAAAAAAGGGCGTCCAAATTTTTTCTTCCTAGATATCCATAAAAATGGAACGATGCGATGGCCACTTTGACAGAGCCATCTTGCCGTTTTCTCTCGCAGGGGCACCGTTGGCATACCCCTCGGAGGCTTCACTCGCCGAAAGGCCTCGCGGCGACGGCGTGACGTACGTCAATATTCCAGTGAGTCCCACATCCAAGAAGCAGCTCAACTACATGGAGCTAGAACTGCAGGAACCTGGCACCCGGGGAACTGTTGTACTGGGGCCTGGACAGAGTAAAGGTGCGTCTGGAATAAACTACCTTAACCGCCTTTCAGACTGTGCACACTGCCTTAAACCAAACCTAAATCCTTAAACCCATCGATACCGAGACCAGTCTCAGGTCTTGGGTTACAAGTGGAAATCGCTGAGGTTAGGTTCCGGACCACCCCCGCAATAGGTGAACTCTGCGATGTACTTTCTTGATTAATTATGCAACCCCAATTCCAATGAAGTTGGGACGTTGTGTTAAACATAAATAAAAACAGAATACAATGATTTGCAAATCATTTTCAGCCTATATTTAATTGAATACACTACAAAGACATGATATTCAATGTTCAAACGGATAAACTTTATTGTTTTTAGCAAATAATCATTAACTTAGAATTTTATGGCTACAACACATTCCAAAAAAGCTGGGACAGGGTGATGTTTACCGCTGTGTTACATCACCTTTTCTTTTATCAACATTCAATAAACGTTTGGGAACTGAGGACACTAATTGTTGAAGCTTTGTAGGTGGAATTCTTTCCCATTCAACAGTCCAGGGTCTCTGTTGTCGTATTTTACGCTTCACATTTTGCCACACATTTTCAATGGGAGACAGGTCTGGACTGCAGGCAGGCCAGTCTAGTACCCACACTCTTTTACTACGAAGCCACACTGTTGTAACACGTGCAGACTGTGGTTTGGCATTGTCTTGCGGAAATAAGCAGGGGCGTCCATGAAAAAGACGTTGCTTGGATGGCAGCATATGTTTCTCCAAAACCTGTATGTACCTTTCAGCATCCACAATTTCCAAAAACAATTTGAAAAGTGGACTCGTCGGACCACGGAACACTTTTCCACTTTGCATCAGTTCATCTTAGATGAGCTCGGGCCCAGAGAAGCCGGCGTTGTTTCTGGGTGTTGTTGATAAATGGCTTTTGCTTTGCATAGTAGAGTTTCAAGTTGCACTTACGGAAGTAGCACCGAACTGTATTTACTGACATTGGTTTTCTGAAGTGTTCCTGAGCCCATATTGTGATATCCTTTGCACATTGATGTTGGTTTTTGATGCAGTGCCGCCTGAGGGATCGAAGGTCACGGGCATTCAATGTTAGGTTTCAGCCTTGCCGCTTTCATGCAGTGATTTCTCCGGATTCTCTGAATGTTTTGATATTATGGACCGTAGATGATGAAATCCCCAAATTCCTTGCAATTGTACGTTGAGGAACATTCTCCTTAAACTGTTTGACTATTTTCTCATGCACTTGTTCACAAAGAGGTGAACCTCGCCCCATCTGAGCAATTCAGGGAAGCTCCTTTTATACCCAATCATGACACCCACCTGTTCCCAGTTAGCCAGTTCACCTGTGGGATGTTCCAAACAGGTGTTTGATGAGCATTCCTCAACTTTTTTGCCATCTGTCCCAGCTTTCTTGGAACGTGTTGCAGCCATAAAATTCTAAGTTAATGATTATTTGCTGAAAACAATAAAGTTTGTCAGTTTGAACATTAAATATATTGTCTTTGTAGTGTATTCAATTAAATATAGGTTGAATATGATTTGCAAATAATTGTATTATGTTTCTATTTATGCTTAACACAACATCCCAACTTCATTGGAATTGGGGTTGTATTTTTAAGCTGTATGAACCACCCTAGACTCTTACTAATTTTCCCCACATTCCTATTAACCTCTACCATCAGAATCAGCTTTACTGGCCAAGTATGTTACAAGACACACAAGGAATTTGGTAGTTGGAGCCACTCTAGTATCGTAGCAAACAGCTACTATGACAAAATATACCTTTTGAACACAAAAAACACAAGTGTGGAGAGTCATTGAGCAATGAAAGTGTACCAGTTAGCATGCCAAGTCTTCAATCAATTTAAAGTGATAATAGTGCAATGACCATACTCCATGAACCATACTCTTATAAACACTTTCTATACTCCAAACATCTTTTAAACTCTTAAACATACAATTCATACAGTTTTGTTTTTTGTTTTAACAGTTTTCATGTTTTAGGCTAGGAAGCGTTGAATTTACCCCCCCAAAAAATTACAGGACAATGATGTACTGTGTCCTGAGAGTACTCTCTGTGCTGTGCGTGGACAGGGAAGGGTTCAAGCAAATACGCCCAGATTGACATCACTGCCACAGAGACCGCTCACAAGGTGGGTACCCAGCATGCTCTGGGTCGCCAGGAGGGCCTGCATACTCTGGAGCGGAGAAGGAAGGGGACGCCGCATTGACCTCAAGGACCAGACAAGCAAACAGCAAAAAAGCCTCATTTTACAAGTACTGCTGTTTTCAGAATTTGGAGTCGAGAGTTTGTACTATTATTCCTAACACTGAGTGCAGATGTAATCATTTTTACTTAAAATAATCTAAAATTGTTTTTTCTTTTAAATATCTGTAAATAGATCATATTCCTGTGATATTGATGTGGTTTGCTAAACATAACCCCCTCCATACATGTACAGTACAATACAGCACATCTATGAGCGAAATACATGACTGCCATTACTTGTTTTGTAAAATGATGATTTTTAACGACACCGCTGCTTCCTCCTGTACGTGTTCCATCTTTCACCCTCGTGAACATCACCTGGATACAAAATTATGCAAGTAAAATGTTACAATAACTGAAGAAAAACTTACAATTGGTTTGTTTTTTTGTGTGTGTTTTTGCACAGATGATGCCACTTACAAGACAATTTGGTTTAAATTTACTACAAACGCGTTAGCGGTTGATTTGTACGTCAGAAGCAATCGGTGGCAAATGCTCAAAGCCTCCAGGCTTTCGCTCGCATTTCCCAAACCCAATAAAGTCCATCCGTTGACCTCCTTCGCGCCGGTTACTGGACTCGCGTCGGCCCAACTCGATTACGACGTTGTCGGCGCTCATAAGGTGAAGATGAAATCCGTAATATTACGAGGAAAAGAAAAAAAAAATCGGAACGTTGCACCAATAAACAGCTTGTCGCCACAGCAGTGGTGCGACTGCTAGTTTCTCAGCATTCCCACTTTGTACAAAAAATCAACTGTGAAAATTTGTCTCTCAGCATTCGCACAATATCAAAGCGACAAGCAATCAAGTAGGACGCATTCTCTCCTATCGGCGGCTCCTTTCTGGCCAGCAGGTGAAATGTGTTGTTGTGGTTGTCTGGCCGGTGGTTACATAATTGCACTAAACAGGCGGCCATTCTCGATCTGTTGCCAGTTAAGAGGCGTTAACGTTTCGGGCCAAACGGGAGAGACATCTCAAGAACAACAAGAAAAGACTCAGAGTGATACAAAGACGCTTTTGCGCCACTTTTCATTCTTGTCCAAAAGGAAATGTACAGGTTTGAATGGCAACCCACTTTATTCTTTTTTTTTTCCTTTCTTTCTCCTAGAAACAAGTCACATTCTTTATCCAAAGTGCTAAGGTGACAAGAAAGTCACAATTGTATAGAATAAAGTCATTTGGTCAAGTCACATTTTTTTTTTTTTTTTTTTATTTGTTGAGAATAATTTCTTCTGAGACTTCTTCATTCTTACAAGGATGAAGCGGTGATATGAGGGAAAAAAAGCTGTCATTTTAAAGTTAGCATTTTTTCTCTTACAATTAAACGCTTCCTCCAATAATAGAGTAAACCCCCGCAGGAAATAGTGAATAGCAAAATTGTGAAGAATTGGATTTAAAGACTCCCCGTGACTTCTGCTAACAACCCAGGCTAAACCTGGTTCCTCCCAGACATACAAAGCTCATACAACAGTTGAGATGTATCGCTTCAACATACATACTGGAGACCAATTACCACTTTCCTGTTAGCCGCGGTTTGGTGCCATCTTGGGATGGCGAGCCATAAATCGGCAGGGGTTCATGGTACTGCAACTTTCGTCTCATAAAATGACTTTTTTCCCGCAACTAAAATAAAGACATTTTTCTTACGCTACATTAAAACACAAATTGTAAGTTCCTCAGTTGCGAGGTGACAAACGAGAAAAGAAATGAGCGTGTCATGAAAACAATTATTTATTGCAATACCCAAAACTTCGGGAGTGTACACCTCTGCACTTCTAATCTGTTCCTGGAATGAAAATAAAGAAAAGGCATTGATTACGGTCCACTCGCTCTGACACAGAAAGGAATAATTGCAAAGTTTGATGGCTGCTTTCCAAGCTGCTTATCAGATGCGGAATGGGATGACCGCAGGCTTCCTGACCATCGTGATAATGGATCGAAGAGGGCGACAGAATCAATACGGCGGTCCCCACTGGGGTCCAGGAAACCATCGCCAGACAGCAGAATTGACTTCGGGAAACGATGAACATGGCAACCAGCATCAGGAACTTTTTGAAAGCGACACAATTAGCGTTTTAGTGTTCAACTTGAAGGTTTTTGGTGTTTTTTTTCCGTAACAGAATCTGATTTTTACAAGAAAAAAGACTAAGACTAAAGCTGTAATATCACGTTGCATTTTCACGAGAATAAGTCGTTCTCACATGTGGGGAAAAACAATTGTTGTGTTTTTACAAGTAAAATACTAAAAGAATATTGTTATTTTTACCAGAAAAAAAAATAAGAACTTAATTGTAGTGAGAATAAAGTTCTGGACTCACGGAGAACCCTCGCTCAAGGAAATAAGTGATCCACGTACTCACTTTATCTTGATTGTGTTTGTTTTCAGCGCAGGATGAGCTACCAGCATAAGCCATTTAAATAAGTACAAATCAATAATCAATTGTGTTAAAGATTGCCGGTAGACGAGGAGAGTGGAGGAGAGGAGGGGGAGGCGGCGAGACACACCGAGCATCACTCGGATGCGAGAAGAAGCGGGGGAGGGAGCGCCGGTGCCACGCACACATCACACTGCATGTGTTGCCTTTCAGTGCGCACGGATTTTACCCGGAGTTATTATTATTGTTGTTATTATTATGACGCCAGGATGGATTGGCTCAACGGCACCGGACTGGACGCGGTCATCCAGCAGAACTCGTCCCACGGCTACTCACCGGCGGCCCTCGCCAGCATCGCCGCCCTCGTGAGTTTCCTCATCTTGTTCACGGTGGTCGGCAACGTGCTGGTGGTGATCGCCGTGCTGACGAGCCGCGCGCTGAAAGCTCCCCAGAACCTTTTCCTGGTCTCCCTGGCCACGGCCGACGTCCTGGTGGCCACTCTGGTGATGCCCTTCAGTCTCGCCAATGAACTCATGGGCTACTGGTATTTTGGCAAAGTTTGGTGCGGCATTTATTTGGCGCTGGACGTCCTTTTCTGCACGTCCTCCATCGTGCACCTGTGCGCCATTAGCCTGGATCGCTACTGGTCCGTCACACAAGCGGTCGAGTATAATTTAAAGCGGACTCCCAAGCGGGTTAAGTGCATCATTTTCATTGTGTGGCTCATATCTGCCTTGATTTCCTCCCCGCCGTTGTTGTCAATGGAGAGAAACAAGGAGAGAAGCACTCAGCCCCAGTGTGAGCTCAACGACGACAGTTGGTACATTGTCTCCTCCAGTGTAGCGTCCTTCTTCGCCCCCTGCCTCATCATGATCCTGGTCTACGTCAGGATTTACCAAGTAGCCAAAAACAGAACCAGGAGCATGTCGGAGAAGAGGCGGGCGGACGGCGGCGCCGTTAAAACCGAGAACGGGCACTGCCAGTGTCCGCCCACCCCCAGCCACCGGACGGCCACGCAGGGGCAACACACGGAGGAAGCCGACCTGGAAGAGAGCTCCTCGTCGGAGGGGAAAGGCGGTGGGAAGCAGCAAGACTCCCCTCAGGGGAACCCAAAGAGGACCTCCTTCTCCAAACAGGCCAAGAAGATCTCCAGAGTCAGCAACAAATCCATAGACCTTTTCGCCTCAAGGAGCAAACGGAGGAGCTCCATCGCCCTGAAAAAGGTCTCCCAAGCCCGAGAGAAGAGGTTCACATTCGTCCTTGCAGTGGTGATGGGGGTGTTCGTCGTGTGCTGGTTCCCGTTCTTCTTCAGCTACAGTCTTTACGGCATGTGCGGGGACTCCTGCAAGATCCCGGACCCCCTCTTTAAGTTCTTCTTCTGGATCGGGTACTGCAACAGCTCACTCAACCCGGCTATCTACACCATCTTTAACCGTGACTTCAGACGGGCCTTCCAAAGGATCCTGTGCAAGTCGTGGAAAAAGTCCTGCTAGGGGGCCAACCTGAAATCTCAGAAGCTTTCTGTTTCAAATCCTGGTTTAAATTATTTCCAGACCCCCTGTTCAAGTTCTGCATCTCAACCCAGCCATCTACACCATCTTCAACCGCAACTTCAGGCAGGGCCTTCCAGAGAATCCTGTGCAGGTTTTTGAAATGTCCTTTTAGGGTGGCAACCTAAAATCGGGTTTCAGGTTCAAGTCACGGTTACTGTTCTTCTTCAGTAACAAACTGTACGGCAAGCGCAGGGACTTCTGTGAGATTGTAGTCCACCTAGTCAACCTAGTCTTCAACCACGATTTCAGGCGGCCCTTTCAGATCATCCAGTACAAGTCACTGAAAATATCTCAGAAGGTTGCTTGCTTGTTTCAAGTACTGGTTCTCTTGTGGTTTTCCTGCAAGTAGGCTTCAAACTGTCGGGATTACTGTCCTTGATTGATGACATTGAAAATGACTAAAGAATCTCTTTCAATGTTTTGAACTCCTGCTTCCATGCCAGTGTTGGCCTGAGCAAAAAAGTTGCCGTAACGTCGGTCCGCGTGAATGCAGCTCAACTTCCGATACATTTGACGCTATGTTGTCCTTTTTGTTTAGACGGCAAACTTGATGAATCAACAGCGCCTCTGCTGGTCGCAGCCAAGTAGTGTGTCCTATTTTGCCTCAGTTGCTTCAGATGCGATAATCAATGAAATGTTGGGGTTATGTCCATTTCTAATTCCTTCTCTGAGTGGACTTAATTGGATTAAAATCATTTCCAAATGTGGGACTTCTACTATGCACTACGTGTAAAGTTTTTATAGCTTTAAATCCAAAAGTAACCTCACTCCAGAACACACCGAATTCCTCATGTCATCTAGGAAGTCATGCCTATGCTGGTGGCAGTCTCAAGAGGGTGTACAGATATATTCAACAATGGAGGTTGAACATTGTAGAATAAATTCAACCTTCACCCCAAAAATATTCATGAAAATCACAGCAGCATTAATAAAGTCCTGTTTTACTTTCAGGGCAAAAAAAGTCCATTAAAAAACTGCAATATTACAAGAATAAAGTTGAGTCCACCTTCAACGTCAGGTTGTAGTTTTCCAATTCCAAAATTTGGTGAGCTTTTTTGTTTCGGAAGCAAGTACATATTTGGGAGTAAAATCAATTCAGATTTTTCAAGGAATTGCAAATTTGCCTTTTCGCTGATTTTTGCTCTGGCACCGTCCGGTGGCAACTTTGTGGGATTTTCGCTATTCGCTGCACAGCTCGGTCCTGACTTCCGCGAATAGTTTTGGTGAATAATTTCAACGAGAGATGATCTGTGTTACAATTCTAACAAGAACCGTCTCATTTCTCTAACGTGTCAGCCTAGGGCAAAATGCTGGCGATATTTTTAAACGTAAAAAAAAAAAAAAAGAAAGACCTTTTGGGAATAAACTGTCAGTCGCTGAACAATGCCGGCGTCTCTTTCCCATTACGTACCTCTGTCAAGCTTTTGTTACGCCCGTCATAAATGGAACTCACATACCGCTGCCTCGTGAGCTCGGCTTTCCGTGGACGCAGTGTGTTTCATTACAGTGAGTACGGCCGAATGTCCCTGAATGTGACATCTGTATTGAGTCCTTCACGATGAATGAAATTGACGCAGACCTTGGCAGTCTTGTGGTCTTAGGTTTCAAGTTAGAAGATCACAAAATATTTTTTCATCAGTTGTGAGCATTGTCGAGCAAGGAATCGGGAAGTTGCGGAGGTTAAAACTCGTGGCCCGAAATTGTCAAGAATCCCCGATTTTTCAAGATTTTGAAGAATGGAATGTAAATGATGGTCTGTTGTGTCCATTTTTTTATTCCATCTTATTAAACATTCACCTTATATGACCTGTGAGGGCTTCGAGTCATGATTGCACCTGGTGTTATATAATCTAAAACAAACATTTTGCAAGAAATTGGACATCAAATTAAGCCCAAGAAAGTCTCCTGAAGTCAAACCCAATCGGTTGCATAAGGCTAGTGGTTCTCTAATTTGTCATTTTTATTTGTGGAAAATTTTTTGAAAACTGGTTTATAAAACCATTTACTACAGCTGCAACATTTGCTTGCAAAAACAAAACAATAACGACATTTTAGTTGTTAACGTTAGCTGATAGCAAGGGCAGACTTCGTCTTTACCATTTTATTAAATATAACTGCATCTACACTTTTATTTGTCATCATGTTAATTACCTTAAAGCCAGAACAGGATGGAGAATCCAGTTTCATTTCTTTTTTTTCCACACTTACTTTGTTCTGCTCTTATAAATGGCAATATGCATGCTAAATAAAGACAACGCCTCTTGAAACATGTTGTCATAATGCAGGAACATTCATTTGCATAATGAGCGTTGTCCCTAAAGAGGACGAACCTTGTCTTCAGTCTGTCTTTCTGTTTTGTTTTTCATAATTTTGTTTTTTTTTTTTTTTTTTTTTTTTTATGTATAGCAGTGTGGAAATACATAAAATGCATGCACACTGACCTCAAGTGGTCTGGATGAAAAGTGCACGCCCCTGGTCACTTCATTAGGTACACCTGTGCAATGGAATGAATCAAGTTGGGTTTAAAACAATATATTAATACATTATTATACATAAATACTAGATTCTACACACAAAACAGCTAAGCAACTTATTTATCAAACGCCACCATATAGCAGCAGCAATAGAATATTACAATTACGTTAAATTAAGATTGATTTTCCTCAATATTCTTTAATAAGACAATTTTCCTTGTTTGTAAATTACCGTTATGGGTACCTACCCATTTATTTTGTACACCACAGCACGTCTAAATCATTTAAAACACCTCAGCCTCATGAAAAACATGCGTTAGCCATAAAAAGCCAACAAAATATTGTTATTTTTACACAGAGCAACATTACGCATCCCCTGGAGGGCGCTGATGCACCACAGAAAACTTTCACATAAAACATCCATCCATCCATTTTCTGAGCCGCTTCTCCTCACTAGGGTCGCGGGCGTGCTGGAGCCTATCCCAGCTGTCATCGGGCAGGAGGCGGGGTACACCCTGAACTGGTTGCCAGCCAATCGCAGGGCACATACAAACAAACAACCATTCGCGCTCACAGTCATGCCCACGGGCAATTTAGAGTCTCCAATGAATGCATGTTTTTGGGATGTGGGAGGAAACCGGAGTGCCCGGAGAAAACCCACGCAGGCACGGGGTGAACATGGAAACTCCACACAGGCGGGGCCGGGGATTGAACCCGGGTCCTCAGAACTGTGAGGCTGACGCTCTCCAGTAGAACTCAGTGCTGCCCTGGATGATGTGGCGCAATGTGGTACTACACAGAAGGCATGCAACTCTAAATCGGGACTTGCTTGTCTACTTGTTTGTCAAAAACTGATAACAATAACTTAAAATATGCAATACAGTGGGGGCTTGAATGATGAACCGTAATATATTAACGGGGAACACTAATCTAAAGAATAAAACAAAAAAAATGGCCCAGATTTCACACTACGCGAGTAAATTTGTATATTGAAACACAATCATTGTTATTTCCGTATACACAGTACTGCATACTGTAGCCCGACTGATATGAATTTTTCTGAGGCCGATTCCGATATTTGGCAGAGTAAAATTCTGATCACCGATTAATGGGACAATAAATTGTAGATATATACAATCAGTAAAATATCTTTTTGGTCCCCTAACGCTTACAAAATTAAAGGTATGAATTAAAGGGAGAACATTGGACTGTTTTACAATACTTTGTCCTAAAACTTCACAACAGCGATAAAAATTGGCCCAAATTGGCCGATTTCTTTTTTATGTTTGTTTGAATGTCATTATCTTTTACTTATGTTGTAATGTGTCGGGGGGGGGAGCTGCAAAAATCGTCTGATTTTTTTTTGTCGCGGGTTGTTTTTTAAAGGGCTAATATTGACTGATTAAATTGTCTGTCCAATTAATCGGTCGGGCCCTAATATTTACTATTGCTGACATTTTCCAATGTAAAATCTGTGCTGTGTCGCAACAAAGGTTGGGAAAACACTGCTCCAGGAGGCCATTAAACAGATATTTTTTTTTTTTTTTTTTAATTTGCATTGTGGAGGTGCAGCACCTCGGTGGGGAAGAGGGATTTTCAAATTGTGGTGCACCCCCACCCCTCGCGAATCCACTGTACTGTAAAATGTTTCAACATGGCATCCCTCCTTAAGCCCTGCCCACAAGATGACCTATGAAAACGCAGCAGCCTTTTGGGGGTCGCGCGAGAAACAACAGGCCACTTTCGAGCGCGCTCTGTAGCCATGCGGCTGGCGGCGACGCGCGGCCCCCGTCCCGACCGAAGTTACGCGGGGACACGGCGAGGAACATGAGCAAGGGGAACGGCGCCGGTCGGAGCGCTTCTCTGAACTTCACCATCGACAACATCCTCAACTTGAGGCCGCCGGGGAAGGACGACTCCGGCGAAAATGGGTGCGAAAACGACGCCTTTGAGGAGGCGTGGGGCGTCCCGAGGCGGCGTGAGCCCGGATCCCGGGAAACAGGTGAGCCAGCTGGAGGACTAAGTACGCCGATCAGGACGCTCGCTTCGGATTGACATTGTAGAACCAGCAAGTAAAATGAAAATATCCAACCTGTAAAGGCCAGTTATCAAGTTAAATTAACAAAAAAACAAAACAACAAATTCAATGAGGTGGTCATCTTTTTCCACCAACACCAATAATAATAATAATAATAATAATAAATAATTGCCATGAAGCAATAAGAGGAATGAATTAATAAATAAATGAATTCAATAGATTTGTCTTCTTTTCCCAGGCCTTACTTCTATCACTATTACTACTAATAGTAATAACCATAATTGTAATAAAAACAATAACAGCATTAATAGCAATAACAATATCGATGAATATAATGAAAGTCCCCAAAAAGGACATTTTGCAAAAGGAACAAAGCTGTTTTAATACGGTCGTACTGCGTTCGAGCTCTGAAACTACTATCATTATTATGAT
The DNA here is from genome assembly GCF_024500385.1 of Phyllopteryx taeniolatus. Taxonomy (NCBI): domain Eukaryota; kingdom Metazoa; phylum Chordata; class Actinopteri; order Syngnathiformes; family Syngnathidae; genus Phyllopteryx; species Phyllopteryx taeniolatus. Next base: position 5,547,706 of record NC_084524.1, on the reverse strand, counting down.
TATTATTATTATTAAAGCTCCCATGAAGGCAATTTAGTAATGAGAAACAGATCTGTCCACCAATCTCAGGCCCTAATATTACTGCTTGTACTACAAATACTACTACTCATATTAAGAGAATTTTGGTTTTTTTATGTACTATTTGACACATTTACTGTACTTTATATTAATAATTTTTTTGTTGATTGATTTACCAAAATGAGGCTCTTTAGTTAAAAAAGACAACTGTAAATATACAAAATACATGCCACACAAATACAAAGATATGAAATATATTGTACACAGTAAATAAGTAAAGATGATTTTGATGGCATACTCAAACTATAAAAATGAGTGCCACAACAATATTTGTATTTTTTTTTTTAAACTCATTATTGAGAAAAAAAATCTGCAACATGAAATTTACATTTTTTTTTTTAAATGTGTTGAAAAACCTATCCACATAGTTTGCTTTGTTCAATACTAAAAACCATCAATAGTTCATGTTTATTAGTTAAAATAACTAAATGATACCATTACAAAATGTCAGAGTATATTACATAAATCAAATATATTACAAGTAGTAAATATAATTTTTAAAAATATATTGAAGAGGATTTTGTTATTATTATTTTTTTAGGGGGGATTTATTCATCGGGTATAGGTATGACAAAATTATATAATTATTATATAATATAATTTAGAATTGTATCAACACAATTCCAATATGAGAAACGTGGAAGACTGACTACGTTATGTACATTGTTTTGCTGGAAAAAAATAAGTGTTTTGTTTGTTATAAAAAGAAAATTCTATTATATGTTTACACTTACTTTGAACTCCATGTGAAGGAAAATCAAATAACATGCGCATATCTCAATCCGAGGGGGAGCGTTACTTTCTTTTTTCCGTGGTGAATTTCACGAGAATGCATTTATTAATTGGAATCCGTCAATCATTCGTCCTTAACATTTTCAATTAGCAATCGAAAAATCCCAAAAATGAAAGTGACTGATTACAGTATGTTGTTGTTTTTAAATCTGACACAAAAACCCAAATAGCATAACACAATTGAATTTTAGGCTGAGCTCAAAAATTGGAAACATTTCAAATGGGCCATAGAACTGAGTTTGATTTCATCATTTAACATTGAAACATGAAAAACTTTTTTGTGTGTGTTCGATTCAAAAAGAAAAGACAAAATAAGTCCCTTTTTCATAATTGGACTTTTGATTGCTCATCAAAAATGGAAAGAAGGAACTACACACGGATTCTAATGTTGCGGATGTTGACCCATTCATCCGCAGTCGTCGGCGACACGTCAGAACCGCGACCCGCAGCCGGCGCCAAGAAAAAGACGCGCACCATCTTCTCCAAGAGGCAGATCTTCCAGCTGGAAGCCACGTTCGACGTGAAGCGCTACCTGAGCAGTTCGGAGCGAGCGGGCCTGGCCGGCGCGCTGCAGCTCACCGAGACCCAAGTGAAGATCTGGTTCCAGAACCGCCGCAACAAGCTCAAGAGGCAGCTGTCGGCGGACGACGACGGGCCCGCAAGCGCGCACGTGCAGAGCGTTTACAAAGAGAGCCTGCGTCTGTTTCCGATGCCCTTCCCAGTCTTTTATCCCAACGCAATCTACTTCTCCAACACGGCCAAATGTTTGGGACTTTTCGATGCGGATAGATGAGTAAAGCCACGCCCCAAAAGACGCGGGGTGTCCAATTCCACTTGGAAGAGGCGAAATTGCAAAACTTTTGAGTCGGGCACGACCGATTAATCGACCAATATTACCCTCTTTTCAAATCGGCAAAAATCGGGCAATTTATTTATTTTGTATTCTTTTTTTTTCACATTGCAACATCAGACAAAGATAACATGTCGACATTCAAACAATTTTTCTAAAATCCTAAAAAAAAAAAATGTTTTGCCGATTCTTTGTTACCTTTAGTGTTGTAAGTGTTAAAGGACCCAAAAAAAGGTCTTTTATTCATTATATATTTTTTAACTTAATTGGCGGATTAATCGATTATCAGAATTTTATTCTGCCAAATATCAGCATTGGCCTAAAAAAAAAAATTTGCGTTCAGGCCCTACTTTTGACATCAGCACGGACATCATCGAAGCTTTAATGACTCGCCAGAAAACATGAAAGTCTGAATTGCTCTCTGAGGTCCGAACAAAAGATTTTGTGGCCATGTCTATTATGAGTATTGTAGAGCCACAAAAAAAAATAAAAAAAATTTTAAGTACGAGACACATACTGAGACAATAATGATTTTGTCCTGACCTTATAAGGTATTTGTACATTATGCCTTCGAGTGGAAGAGCATTTATTTGTTCTGCCTGTCACTACACGTCACTGGCATAGATAGAGTAGAATAGATAGATGAACAAAAATACATTTGTCGTTAATAAATAATAATTTCCTGACTAAATAAGTGAAGCTGGATAATTGGGACAGTTGGGAATCACTGGACTGGACAGATGGTCAGCGTCAATTTTGTTAATCAGTTTGTGAAACTTTGTCGCTGAATGATCAATTATGTAATAAAACGTAACAATTGTTGAACATGAATCATTTGAAAGAATGGTTCGATTCAGAATTGCATGGTGGGCCGCATTCAATGCTCTTGTGGGCCATAGGTAGGTTTTCCCCATTTGAATGCATGCATGCATTTTTGGGGGAAGAATGAGTATAGCTGTATGTATTTTATTGTAATGCTGCAGTCACATTTTACTGTATTTTCAATGTTTACAGTTTAAATGTTACTCCCCAATTGCCTGTACAGTTTCAATAAAATAAAGGTTTCAACCTGGAAGATTCAACTCGTCTAATTTGAGAAATTTGAGAAACAAACGGGCTAGCTCGTTAGCACGTTGCACTGCGAAAGGCAATTGCGCTTGGGTTGCTCGGTTTGAGCTCGCCGCCAGACTTCCCGACTCTCATCCTGTCGGGTACTTTGACACGCTTTGTGTCTTGCGGGCGTCAGGCTCAAGTGACGCCCCATTCCCCATCCTGAAAAATCAATTTAACCGAACTTTATAAAGCCTTGTCTAATCGAGAAAAAGGGGTTTCCCGCCATCTTGTGACATTCTATAGGCAATTACAAACCTTTTTGTGTTGGCATTAATGACTCGTTGATTTTCGCTGAATAGCGGCGCTTCACTGTATTCGCATAACTTTAGTCACATAACTTTCTTGTTGTATTACGACTCCATTCTCAGAACGTTTTTTTTTTTTTTTTTTGCCGTAACGTTACAATTTTAGATACGTTATTATTAGCCTCTTCATCTCATAACATTACAAACGTATTATTGTAACGTAAATTCTTGTAAAATTACGACATTTTCCCCCGGTAATTTCCCTTTCAGTTCGGGTAATTTTACAACTTTATTCCTGTAATTTTATGACCTAATTCTTGTAAAATTATGACATTTTCCCGGTAATTTAAGTTTCAGTTCAGGTAATTTTACATTACAACTTCATTTTTGTAACAATATCATTTCTTAGATTACAACATCTTTGCCTGTAATTTACATTTGAGTTCAGGCAAATTCAAATGATTACAACTTGATTCTTGTAAGTTATCTCTCACCAATGTTAGAACTTTTTGTCCTCTAATATCACAACTTGTTTTGTTAAGTATAACTCATCAATTCCGGCTCAACATTTTGCTTGTCAATTTTACTCTTACATTTTTCTCTTCAGTGCGTTCTTAATACTGCTCTTATTTTGAAGAGTGCAAGAGAACAAGCTGGTGTGCCCGCGCTCTGAGGGCAGCTCATTCAAAGCGACTGAGTGACACGGCACTTTACATCCTAAACAACAGCCCATTCATTAGGAGCCGAAACTGGATCCTCACAGCCTTTCGGGGGACTTTATTGATCCGTCGCTGAGGTGGACGTTGGCGGTCTGCGGTGACAGAGGGTCTCTGTAAATTGAATGGGGGCCGAGGGATTACAAGCCGAGTGTATCGGATGAAAGGCGCGCGTGGGGGCGACATGACCGAGGTCAAAGATGAAGCTCGCTCACCCCAGAGGGCCCCACAAGTGGCTAAATATGTGACACTTCTTGTATAATTACAACGCAAGGGAAAATAGCACCGTATTGCATAAAACATCAAACAGAATAAAATAAAATGTAATGTAAAATGTAGTCTGCATGTGAGCGGCTGGGCGTGAGTTGTGGCTTAGAGCAGCTCATTGCGAGTGTTCTCATTTTGTATTTGTCTGTTTGACTGTTTGGCATTTTCAATAATCAGCTGAAAGTGCATCGGCGACTGTGGCTCTCCGATATATACTGTACGTGTGCATACTTGGGTATCCTTAATATCGATATTTGATGCTTAACAGGCAACAATAAGTTCCCATACAGGTATATTGTCGTATTGCTACTTCTACTACGACGACACAATTTACTGACGATGGCTCTTCAAGGAGACTTCCGAAGCGCTTGTGAGGTGTTTTTCAGACGAGCATACATATGGGAATCAATAGCGCATGGGAGGAAACAGATACTTGACACTAATGGACACTGGGAATTGTGAAGGAGGCTGGAATTCATATTGATACGGACATCACAGGCCAGTTGGGCTCCAAGGCGGCGAGAAGAGAGGGAGGTCACAGGTTGCTTTGACAGCCTAGCTGCTCCTAATGGAAGCTTATCGACTGACGAACATGTGACCAGGAGGCACAAAGTCTGACTTTGCCCAACTCAAAGTGACTATACGGAGAGTTTTTTTTTTTTTTTCGGTCATATTACTAATACCAGAATGATGTTATAGCATGACAAGAATGGAAACTCTAAGTGTATATGAATCCTTTTCATATAATTTGACCTATAATGGTAAAGATGCTTGAAAAAGAAAAGAAAAACAAATACGGATAGAAGTGCATCAATGATCCGAACTACTCATTCAAGCCATTACACTTTTGTCTTTATACAATCGCAAAAAACGCTAATGGCACGCAACTGCTGCGGCACTTTCACCATTTCATACATATTCATATCTCAGAAATAACAATTCATTTTGCGGTCTCCTATGGTGTGAATGCAAAATGGCTGCCTTATCCTGGCACTTCAGCTCAAAGATCCCTCCGGTGTATTGCAACAGCATTAACGGTCAAGACAGCTATCAAATTATACAAGAATGACACTTATGATGATGTCAAGGCAACAGAAATGGTAGAATATTCAGATTTGACTCAGTTTCAGTCTTGAGCTGAAAAACTTTGGTCAAGCCAGTTTTTGCGTTTTCTGCTTCAGGCAGAAGCCGCTACCGCTAATGGAACACATGCTACTGATTAGCTCGACTGCTTGATCTCTACGCCACAAATGGATGCAAGGTGAAGAAACGGCAGTGTAATTATGATGGATGATGACAAGAAGGGGAAACCATTACCTAATCTCCTTTATTAGCAAGCGGAGAGGTGTTTGTTTCTGCCTCGTTATCGTCAGAGCCCACACGCTGCCGATTGCAGAAACCCCCGCGAGCTACAATGTGGTCGGACATATTTTCTCGTAACGTTACGTTCTGTATCACATTTTACTCAGAATTTTTCATCGTAACGTTACGTTTTAATTTCAACATCACCGTTTTTTGTTTTTTTTTTTCCCCACGAGGTATTTCATAAAATGATCATCCATTTTGTCATATCACCGTTTTTTGTTTTTTTTATCTTTTAATCTATACTGCTTTTATGTTATGTTACGATGGTGATTTTCAGCTTTTTATCTTCATCTTGTTTTTTTGTTTGTTTCTTTTTTCTTTTCTTTGCGTCTGTAAAGCGCTACGACTTTTGTAAAATACCGAATAGTGGACTCCATTTTGTGGTGAGCCTAAGTAACGCTTGTGAAACCGGATGGACAACAATGCTAGAAAATTACAGCGTAGAATGCTTTAAATATGAAAATATGGTGTGAATCTTCAGTGTCATCTGTTCGGATCATCGTAGCACAACATTCTTCATCAAGGCTGTCGCTATGCTGGGTGTTTCTTTGTTTTTGTTTTTCGAGGTGATTAGCTTTGCGCACAGACTTGTCAGGCCCATTGGCGCGGCTGCTTTTGAGAAAACGGGGGAAGGAAAAACGAGAGGCCCCGGGTCTCGGCCGAAGGAGCCCTGAGAAGCGCGCGCTGATTCGACCCGACACTCGCTGCCACATTTCGGCCAGCTGCTGCCGACTCACGGTCGCTCTTTTGTACCGTCTAGCTCAGACGTTACTCCTCTTGCCGACTTACTTGTTCTTTACATTCTATTGTATGATGTTGTTATACAATAGTGTGTTTTTTTTTGTTTTTTTTAAACAAAAAAGATTGTGGCGTACAGTGGACCCGAGCGGGCCGGACCGCGAATAGCGAGAACAATAATAATTGACGCCCAATTATAATAGCATTGGAAAAAAAAGATTTTTTTTAAGCCCCCAAAAATTCTTGAATACACAAGGATAAACCCCCAATAAGTCTTTTTAAGGTTGGTTCCCCTCAAAAAAAAAGAAAGAACAAAAATAATAAAAAGTTGAAAAAAGAAAATGCTTGAAAAAAAAATGGGGGGGAAAAAAGAAAAAAATAGGTGAATTTGCGGGTGCCGAACTGAGAGTATGTGGGGGTCCACTGTACTCATAAATCAAGGTACCGCAGTGTTTATCATAACAGTATTTTATTTTGCTCAAAACATTCCTTGTTTTTCTTGTAAAAATACATAAGCAGCATTTTGACATTTTCTTTTTTTCGACAAAAAATGTCAAGGTTACTCACATAGTTTTTTTCTTCTAAAAATTGAACATGACAGTTTTTTTTCCCTCCGAATTTAATACAAAGAAAATACAACTTCATTCTGGTACATTTTTTTCCCTCAAAAAAACATATTCTTATTCTCAAAACCTTCAGTTTCTCCTCATAAGGTTTTTATCGTAACGTTACAAGGTTTTCTCATCACATTGCAGTTATTGATATTGCAACATTAGTCGTTATTTCTCATAACAGCGGTTGTTTTGTTCTCGTAACATTAGTTATTTTCCATGCAACATTTCGATTTTTTTTTCCCCCTTGTAAAAATGCACCTTTTTTTCCTCCCCACATCAATAGCTAAAAAAACACAAATACAATAATGTTCATAGATGACCACATTGTGTCCCACCTGGCATCGATCTATATACCGCTAAAAGAAGAGTTCATTGTGTGAAATATTGACATTTACCTAAAAAAATCTTGACTTGAGCTCAGAAGACAACGGTCACTTGGCGCCCTGCGCGTCGCTGGCTTCTGGAAAAACACAAAGAAATATTAGGAAGGAACCACGTGAGCGTTTCACCCTGTTTGCGGTGTCGTTTTCTGTGTCGCTGGCCGCAAAACACCGGCGCTGGATGAGATGGGCGCAGACAAGGCTCCCCGGTGGCGACGGGTGTTATTCCGAGAGGTCACAAGTTGTGTCACTTCCACTTCGAAATTAGCCGCGGCTAAATGGCGGACTTCTGAGAGCTCTCGAGGTTCCTTCCGCGTAACTGCCTTCACTTTGGGCTTCAGTAAATATAAAAGCACAGTGAAATCTTCCCATTGTGCAAATATTTCCACATATATATATATATATATATATATATAAAAAGTAACAAAACAGTATAGCTGTCCCTATCAAATTTTTTTGAGAATCGATTCTGCTATTGGTTAAATAACCGAATTATAATCACCCCCGCCGCTATTATTATTATTTTATATTTATTTGTTCCTACTAAAATGCCATTTATTCTCATGTATGAGGGATGGACTTCAATCGTTAAACTGCATATGTTGGTACTGAGTGCATGGTATAAATTTGGTGTACTGAATTTGAGACAGCAAAATGCTAAATGCTAAACGGTTAGCGGTCGTGATTAACATTAGCGGGCTAGCGATTACCATTTTAGATTTGAGAAGAACACGCTAACTACCACTCAGCTCACTCATAAGTCATGTTATATGTACATTACACAGCTAACAGTTTCTTAAAAATCACTTACAGATGCTCCTCTGTCGTTTTTGGCAAGGTTTATCAGTGGCCCAACACTGCGTCCGTCTGCAATAAATGTCCGTGTGAAACATTGGTTCCGGCGGTGTAAAATTACTTCCGGAACTTTTAGGGTTTGTTTTTTTTGGTCCCGGCGGAGCTTCGAGGCAGATATTTTGCATCGACTTATTTTTTAAGTCTACTTAGCAGAGTTATTTGGGTTTTTTCCCCCAGTCTTACACAACAGGTCTATTTATCACACCACATGTTAATCTAAAACAGAGAGTCCATTATTTGACCCTCTAAACCCCAAATCACTGATTGAGGATCCTTGATACCGCCTCATGTTTTTGCAAGTGTGGACAGCAAATGTTATTACTATGTGTTTTTATCAAGTACAATACTACACTCACAGAAATATTTGGTCCTGATTGTTAAAAATGTATGTATTTCAATCGTATATAAAAATTTCCATCCATTTAAATTACTGAAAAATTGAACATGAACAAGCCAATCAACTTTGTGCCGCATATTTGTTAGTCTGGCAGTAAATGAGTTTTAATAATGAGAGCAATATAATAATAAACCCATTGTGTTTTGAATAAACAATTACAGATTTATGTATTCATCATAGACTCAACGTATTTCAATTACTTAAGAACAAGTGTATTTACTCATTTTAAATTACTCCAATGTAATTGAAATACTTAGAAAGACGATAATGCACTTTATTTAAAATGTACGTATTTGAATTAAATAAAGCCATTGTTTTATAGGCACTGAAAAAATTAATCATGGCACATTTAAGTATTTGCATCTAAAAGAAATTTAAAATGTATGAAATTGCAGAGTATATATATATATATATATATATATATATACACACACACACACACACAGACACACACACACAGTAGATTTCACTACGTCTGTGCGCCAAATTTCCAGTAGGTGGCAGTAATGCAATTGATTTGTCAACGGCATTTGAAACTGAAGAGAAGAAGGACTTTGCCAGCATGCCTAGCTGAATTTGAACAGTTTTAGCTAATTATGTGTTCTATCGTTAATATTAGTTCTTCTTTTTATGGTCCCCTGCTGTGTAGTAGTGTTTTTTTTCGGTTTAGTGACTTTACTGTGAAATGGACTAGTTAATTATATTGCTCTGGTGCGTACGAGTGAACATGATTTGTGTTCATGCTAAAGGAAAGTACTCTAAATACTTGGTTGATACAATAAAAATTCTAAGTGTAATTTTCCTGAGAAAAACAAGTTCAAAAGTTTTCAATATAAAACATTACGTTGCGCCTTTTTTTGTCTCTCCGTCTTTATTTCCATGAAGCACACAAACAAAAGGAATTACCTGACATCGTCCTCATCCAACCAGTGTCCTCCCTTAATCTTTTTGGTTTGCCCCAATGGGACTGATTGAACACGTGCGCTTGGCCTTGCTAGTACGTAGACAACAGGTCTAAAAAGATCCCGCTGCTAAGACACGTAAGCGCGTCCGCCATATTGAATGGGTCAAATCTGGCTCGTAAACGAATGAGATGAGATTTTTATTTCTCATAGTTCGAATTTTACATTTTTTTCAATATTTTTTGGTTTTCCCAGTAAAATCAGTATATATATATATATATATATATATATATTTTTTTTTTAATTACGTGTTTTTATTTTTAAAAGAAACTTCACGGTAAGCCTTCCTTAGCGCTAATCATGAAAAACAGAAAAGTATATCGTCAAAAAAAAATGTTTTCTCAAAAATAATACTTTTTCTGGAAAACATTCAAATATTTTCTTCCGGAAAATGGAAAAGGAAAAGGGCATTGGGAGCCTAGGCCAGAGTATCTGAAACACAACTCCACACTTAGTACGCATTTGCACGCCGTTGTTGGAAGCGATACGGCGTTAAGGATGTCAAGCGATGGCCTGGAATGCAAGAAGGCTTTATATAAAAAAAAAAAAATTTTTTAAAACGTGTTAATCTGTATTATTCTTGTCGGACTATGAATTAGCGTGAGTCATGATTTCCATTGGACGAGACAGTGTAACCACAAGCCATAAATCATGCTGTGTCCTGGGTGGAAAACAACACCATGTCGCCTTTACTCGCACACAATACTGAACACAAATGATGTCATCACATTGCAGTCAATGAAAGGAATCCCCTTCTCCAAACACATGGTGCTGAAATGATTTATGTGGCTATAATGAAAAAGAATAAAATAGTAAAAGTGTCCGGCTGCTCGGTTCATGGTTCAATATATTTCCTTCCTTATCCGGTCAAATCTGCCAGACTTGTTAACAACATTCTCTGTGGCGTGTCAAATTTACGAGACATTTTTTTCCTGGACCTTTAATTTAATTCTCCTTTGTTTTATGTGCGGAGTGACAAATAAACGGCTTGAAGCGAGCACACTGTGCCTCTTATTTGAAGAAATGTGTGAGCTTGAGTCTTGTTTTCGTTTTATAAGTTGTGTTATACTCCCGTTTGTTGACAGTGAGAATACATTGGGCATGAAAAGGAGAGTTAGTGGCTCAAGAGAAGCCAAGTCGGAGAGGGCGCCCCCGGCAGGACGAAGTAGTTCCACCACCAGGGCTTCTCCACTCTCTCCGTGCGGCTTTGGCTGACCTCCGCCATCTGGACGTAGCGTTCGTACTGGTTGTTGGGGTCGAAGCGTTCGTAGGCGGCGGCGGCGGCGGACTCCTCCTCCAGCTGGTCGGGCTCCAGCGCCGCCTTCTCCAGAACAAAGTCCACCCGCCCGGCGGAGTGCATCATGGGAGGCAGGTGGATCTTCTTGGCCGCTCGAGTGTACCCGGGCGCGGAGGCCGACACGATGTGGATCCCCGGGCTGAGGAGGCGCCAGTATTCTCCGTTTTCAGCTATTTCAGGAGGATTTTGAAAACAAGATTAACATCCAGCGTTCCAGCTCTGCGATCTGTGATTTTTATGTCAAATACAAGATTTTTGCAATTTAATACCCACTCTGTATTGAATATAAAAGCTATATTGGGGTTAGCATTTACTAATTAAACCCGCATATTACAGACATATTACCTGTGGTGACGTCATGGCGTATTCCTCGCACGGATACCCTCGCACCTTTTATTCCGTTTCCCTCCACGTCTCTTATGATGCCTTTGATACCGCGATGGACCTGAGGACATTTTTTATTTGTTTTTATTTTTAAGGCAACCGAACAGGAAGCAGAAAGGCGTCGCATGCTTACTGCTTCTATGAACGACATCAACGCCTCCTGGTTTTCATGCCAGCTGATGAACAACTCCTCCTCGGGCGGGAATTTCTCGCATCCCAGGTGGACGGTCACCTCGAAGCAGTTGGTGTGGAGGTAGTTGAAATCCTGCATGCCTGGCCGCCGGGAAAAAAACTAACTGTTCAACTGAGAGTGTTTCGGCAAAACTTTGGTTTGTTTGGCTCCCTCTAGTGGCCACGCCCGGCACGGTCTCACCTCCGGCGCTGCTAGCCCACTGCGCCCCGTTCACCGTTCCTCTGTGACCGTCCGTGTGTGGCGATCCACAGCGGGTGTTCCCAGTGTACATGCTTTCGTGCGTGCCGGCGTAGCTTCTGGACAGAAACTTAAATACCTGAAAAACATCCGGTTTCCCCTTACGAACAGAATTGAAATGCACCAAGTAGCCCGTTCGAGCGCCGAGTAGCCTGTTTGAAAAATAGCTCAACAGTGATGTGGAAATGATCATTAGAAAATGCAAACGATTGCGTAGATTTATCGAAATAGGACGATTAGTGTCGTTGATACGGCTGTTGTTGTGCCCATTGTTCTCTCATACAGCACCTGGGAAACATGATACCATGTTGACCTAACGACAACGTGCAGAATTTAGGCAATGGCGCTTAATACGACGGCCTATATAAGTGGTGGCATTAATTTTCATAAAAAAGTCCAAGATTATTAAGAACTGTTCAAACGTTATTGTTCTTTTATGTGTTCAAAAGTTGCTTGTAAACTTTTTCAAAATCTCTTCGAGGTCATAGTTGGGAAAAAAAATGTCATGTTTGAGACGACAACAACGGCACATGACCAGAGAGAGCCAATCACAAGCGTCGGCTTCAGGAGGAGGAAGTTGATAAATGAGAGAGTTTGCTACGATTTTTCAAATCTAACTAAAATTGTAATTATGGAACTTTCCAAAAGCAACTATAAGTTAATTGCACATTTTCTCCCAGTAATGTAACGGATGACAATTATGTACACTTTGTCATCAAATTACGCCGCTCACCTTGTCGTCGGGTGTCGGGGAGAACAGATTGAGATCCAGCGGGTGCTTGGAGCGATCGTACGGGTAGGACACCACCAGATCGCCGCCGCGGAGGTTAGCCGAGAGCACAAACGGGACGGAGCGGACCCATTTCATCACGGCGTACGTCTCGGGCGCGACCTTACGAAGCACGAAACGGAACAAGTTGAGTCCGGATGAGTCGGGTTTGCGCGCCGTACGGATAAAACTCCACACGCCGTACCTTGCCGAACCAGTAATGGTCCGGGATCGGGACGTGGTCGGTGCGGTAGCCCTTTTGTCGGCGTCGGGCGTAAACGATGGAAGTCAAATCGGGGAAGTTTCTGTTCAGGTCGACGTTCTGGGCGTTGTTCCGGCCAACGTTGGTCGAACTATAGGCGTGACCCTGTCAAATTCACACAAAACAAAACAAAACGGGAAATATTTGGCACTCCACGTCGCACCGTAAGGGCCAACGTTGATATACAGTAACTGAAAAGATCAAACGCGTCGCACATAAAAGTTGAAGAGAAATTTGAATGTTTAAAAAGAAACAGCTCTTTAAGATTACATGCAACTGAACCGCACATAGGCTGTGATTATTTTCTCCGCCAACAGAGGGCGCCCCAGTTCCATATCTGAGTGACTTTTTGCATGAAAAAAAAGGTATAAAAAATATGACTTTGTTCTTGTAGCACTTAAACATTATGGCAAAAGTGACTTTTTCTTCAATTGAAAGCTATAAGTTTATTTGTATTCCTTAAAAAAACGTTTTGCTTGTAACAGTGTGACTTTTTTTGTGATCAAGCAACACCTTTACCAAAAAAAAAATATTTATTCTCTCAACAGTATGACTAAGCACCACGTTGGACTGACCGCTTCGTCGTCGTCGTCATCGACGCCGCTGTTCCTGTCCTGCTGTCCGGAAAACGCCGCCTCGGAGCCGTCCGGGTTCATGGAGGGCAGGATGTGGATGCGCGTGGTGTTGACCAGGGTCCGGACGCGCTCGTTGCCCAGGCGGTACTCGGAGCACAGGTACTGCGCTAAGTAGACCAGCAGCTGGCGACCCACCACTTCGTCCCCGTGCATGTTGGCGATGAACTTCATCTCCGGCTCCACTACGCAAAAATACTTGCTCACTGCCACTGTATTGCAGTTCATCTGATTTTATTTTATTTTATTTTTTTTTTATTGATGGTTTTCGTGTTTTTTTTACAGACCGATTCAAACGGCCAATATTTGCTTTTTTTAAATCGGCAAAAATTGGCCAATTTTTTTAATTATTTCTTTTATCAACACATTACACAATGAGACACAGGTGTCAAACTCAAGGCCCGGGGGCCTGATGCGCCCCCGGTACATCATTTTATGTTGCCCGCAAAAGCAAATCATATGCGTGCAGTTCATGTTTCTTGCTAAAAATTTGTTCCAAATTTGCAAATTGTCTTCGAATTTAAAAACATTAACAGTCCAGTTGCCTCGATTCAAGCTTTGCCGAATTTGGCAGTATGGAGAAGAGTACTCACGCAGCTCGTGTTGACCAGGGCTGTCGGAGAACTCGATGACCAGCAGCTCTTTGCCCTCAGTACTGCGGCCGATACTGTAGGTTTTGGCGATGTCGGCGCATTCCTGCTCTGTCCGCTTCAAGATGCTATTGAGCTGCGCGTTGGAGTGATACGTGAATTTGATCTTCAGCGCCGGTTCCACCGGGGGCACGTCCAAGAACATGTAGTCGTCGTCTCCGTCCGATTGCGCTGCCGGAGGAGAAGGAATGAGTTGTGCTTTAACAACTGGCCTCCAGCAGCCAGGCTACAAATGGTCTTTTTAAGTATTTTATATTTAATACAGAGCAGTGAAATTCTTGTTTCCAAGGTCACAATAAGAGCTGTTTGGGAATCGGTATCATTTTCTGTCTGTGAAGCAACGTTATTCTCAAAACAGCACCAATTTTAAGCTATTTAAAAAAAATAAAAATTTTCTCATAATCATTCACACGTTTTTCTTGATCCTGCTGAATCTTTCGTAACTTTTTATTCCCCCACGTTTAAACACTGAATGTCGGGGAATAAAATAAATAAATCAACTCAACATCCGCTATTAATGTTTCTGGCCGCTCGGCTCGGGTCACGTGACAGCAAAACAGCATCGGAATGAAATGCAAACAAGCGTCCAATGGAAACAGACGGAAGAAAAGCTTGAGGCTGGGGAAATAAATCTGGCATTCCTCTTGAACTTTGGAGCCAGACGAGCATGTGTGCACGCCAGATGGGAACATTCCGGAACAAAACAGTCAAACAAAAAAACCTAACTCAAAAGGCCTGAGCTTGCCTTTTCTTTTCAACCTTGTGATAAGTGACTGACAGCGACGTTTTCATCTGTCGTTGTGTTCTTATGAGTTGGAAAAATACTGGAACAGGAACAGGAACAGGGAGTGTGCAGGAATAGGGAAAATATCCGGTCTCTGTTCCTGTTCCTGCAAGAAAGTTGTCATTTTTCCAACTACCGGTAATTAAGACTGTTCAGTGTCATAATCCGTTCCATTTTTGGAGCAATTTCTGCAGTCAAAGTTCCTGGTCCTGTGGGCTCTCTGTTCCTGTAGACTCACATTAATTTTTTTTTTTTTTTTAACTAATGAAGAATGTTCATTGTCACAATCCTTATACTGCTGTTTTTTTAAGTCATTTCCGTAGCCCGAGTACCTGTTCCTGTGGGCTTTCTGTTCCTGATAGTTGCCAGTCTCTTATTTCAAATGTCATTTTCCAACTCATTAGACAGTTAAGTGTCATAATCCGGTTGTGCTGTTTTTGGAGTAATTTCTTAAATCAGCATTACTGTTCCTGCTCCTGCAGGTCCCTTTTCAACTAATTCATACTGTTCCGGATGCCAATCCTTAAAGTGCTGTTTTTTTACAGTAAAATTTGTATTCTGAGTTTCTGTTCCTGCAGGATGTCTGTTCCTGCTCCTGCAGGAGAGTTGTCATTTTTTGACAAATTACAACTGCTCAGTGTCCTAATCCTTATCGTGCCCTTTTTACAGTAATGTCCTAAATTTGAGTTGCTGTTCCTGCAGGAGGGTTTTCATTTTTCACTGTTCAGTGCCATAATCCATTTCATTATTATTTTTGGCGTGTTGTGTGTTTAGTCTGAGCTCTTATTCCTGCCGGCTTTCAGTTCCCGTTCCTGTTCCTGCAGGAGAATGGTCATTTTTTCCCCTGTTCAGTGCCATAATCCTTTTACTGCTCTAATTACTTTCTGTTCCTGTTCAGTATCATAATTTTTGTCGTCCTGTTTTTGCAGTAATTTCTTCAGTCTGAGTTCTTGTTCCTGCGTGATAAATATAATTTTTTCCCGTACAGTATCATAATCCTTACACTCCCGATTTTAGTGTTAATTTCTCAACTCTGACAACGAGTACCTGCTTGCTTTCTTTTCCCGTGCCTGTTCCTGCAGGTATACCATGCATGTCTAAAAAAGAGCAACCAGTGAATGTAGCGCTCACCTCTGAGGTCCTGGAGCGGATCATAGCATCCTTCCTCGTCCCCTACAAAGAAGCGGTCACAGTCCAGGAAGTAAGGCCAGGCCATCTGGATTCCCTCGAAGGCGTGGACGCAGCGTTTGCGCGTCGCCTCGCAAACCTGCCGGCACGGCTTCAGGACCTTGTCACCCTCGCAGCGTGGCGCCAACACGGAGCAGCCCAACATGCGCGCGTCCGGGTGGCACTCGCCGCCCAGCAGAGAGTCCAGCACACTCATGAGGAGATACTCCACGCCGCTCTCGGCCTCCTGGCGGCTGGCGTGGCCGAGGATGTTGGGGAACATGGTCTGCGCGTAGCCCATGTTGTCGCAGTAGGACAGCTGCATCTCCTCGCATTTGGCTGAACCGCAAAAGAAGACGTCAGGGACGGACGAACGCTAACGTTACTTGCCAGGGTTGCTAAATTCCGGGAATTTTCAAATGGTGCAATCTTTCCACGCGAATTGACAAGAATTGATAGGAAATAATCAGCAAATCCATTCACTGCCGTGGACGTTAATAGGTCATTTCCATGTCATCATTCAAAAATCTATTAATTTTACTGATAAATATATATATATTAGGGCTGTCACTATCAAATCTTTTTAGAATCGATTCTCCTATTGATTACTGATCAAATAATAATTGAACCCCCACTATTACTAATATATATATATATGTTTTTACTACTAACATGCATTGTATTCTCATCCCTGCTAAAGCTCCTGCACCCGCGAACCGACCTCGGATAACCGGAAGAAAATGGATGGATGGATTTTTTTTTTTGGAGGGTCCCAGCGGCGCTTCGAGGCAGAAATATATATAAGCTTTATGCATAATACAAATACAAAATATGCATGTGAGGTGCAGGTATTATTTATTTTTGTCCACTTGGGGTCGCCATCCTCATCTCCTACGCTGTAGAATCTGTGATTTAGACTGTGTGTGGTTTTATTAAGGCGGGGCCTGGCCCGGTGAGTGATGTGGGAGTCAGCGAATGAGAGCTGAGTGTTGGCTGGCAGTCGCGTGTTGAGAAAATGGAATTTTTATTTTTTTTTTTCCTTTCCAGTCAAATACTTTATGAGGATATTTTTATTTGGTGGTGTGCAGTGAGTTTTTTTCCCCCCTCCTGTGTCTCTATGTATATTAACGAGGTGCCTCGCGCTGCTGGAAATGAGAATGTGAATATTTCATGCAGCCATGGATCATCTAAAAATACACATGCGACACACAGGCTGCATGGCTTTTGACTCGCATTCCATCAGGGTGACTTATTGTTATGAAATATGTCTCGAAAGCTCCTCCTTGCGAGAGTTTATTACTCACGTTTCTCCTCCACGACTGGCTTGCAGTGACCTGGAAGACACGCAGTCACATAACATTATGACTTTTTATTTTTTATCCAACATTGGAATATTCTTCTCATTAAAGTTCAGGGAGAAGTGACTTTATTCATGTCAAATTGGATGATAAAATTCTGTTTTATCCAAATTCCATTCTGACTTTATTTCCAGAATACAACAAAATCTCAACATTATTGTGACTTTCTTCTCACAAAGGTTCATGACTTTATTTTATTATTATTTTTTAAATGTTGCTTGTTAGTTACATTTTATGCAAACTTTTTTTTTTCTCATCATATGCTGACTGTCCAATAAAAAAACAAAAGAATTGAGTAATCTTTTTGCTTACACATACCATGATGACTTTTAAGGGTTAACCTATACAGATATTTTCTTTTAAATTGTATATGAATGTTGTAATTTGCAAAAGTGCGACATGAAAAACATTCTGGATATATAATTGAACGAGTGATTATTTTCTTGCATTTTTTTTGTCACATAGTAATAGTACTTGATTCTTGAACAAAATATCACTTTCCCATTCCTTACATTAAAATAAATATATATATATTGTGGGAAATGAAACCTCATAACTTTTGATCCCACGTGTGGTTTATTGGGGCTTTTTGAGACCCCAAATCAGGAAAAAGTCCACAAAATGGTTAATAACATGAGGTCGGAGGAAATAGTGGTTCGGTCCAATGTGCACTACTTTTTGGTAACTTTTTGGAATGTGCAAAAGCTGCAAAAGTCCATTGGACGCGGTGCGTTTTGACGCAGCACGGAGGGCAAAAATGCAAATTAAAAAGGGGGGGCAAAAAAAAAAAGACAACAACAAAAAAAAAAAACGAAGCAAAAGCAGACATTACCTCGAATTTCCGAGTCACATCGTGGAGGCAAAGCCGTCACTTGCGCAGCGTTGAGAATTTGCAGCGCGACGAGGAGCATGAGGCGCATTTTCCACAATTTTGTGTTCCAGCGATGTGGGCGAAATAATTCCAACGCCAAAAAAAAAAAAAAAATAACAAAAAAACAAAAAAATCCCACTCGTCCACGCGACTTGATTCCAACTTCCACCGCCTTGATATCAAGTTACAAGCGCGTCAAGTAATGTTTTGATGCCTTCGGAGCAACTCACGACTCGGGAGCTTTGAGCTCCGTTATTGGCTGGCTGACAGGTGACGCGTCGTAAAAAACAAACAGCTGTCGTAAAGTTTGGCTTTGATCACGTGACGGCGCGTAAGCCAATAGGAGGCGTCACCGGCAGCCAGGTGTTGTTTTGCTTCCATTTTTTATGTTGTTGTCAGTATAATATTAGTGTAGCCAAGTACAAATACTCGTACTCCAATAGAGTACAAATACTTTATTTTTTTAAAATAATTTTAAGCAACATTTTTGCCATGTTATGAGGGGGAAAGTGTGTGTGTTTTTTTTTAAAATGAGAATCGAGACATCACGTTCCACGAATTACTCAGTAAGCTGCAAAAATATTCGTTCTTTGGAGAGGATAAAGAATATATGCCTGTGGGTATTTTTATATTGTCTGTCTACATTACACTATTTGTGTTTAAATATCTGTTTCTTAAACGGTTATGACACTTTGACACCGATCCTATTCGTTAGCCCGTCTATGTTGTTTCCCATTGTGTGTTAGCATTTAGCTAGCGGAATTCAAGGCAAAGTCATGTGGTTGTTTTAAATACACTAGAATTTTTTCTTCAAAGTAAAAAGTTACTAGTATTAAATATGGTATTTAAATTTGGGTTATTCCAAAAAAAAAATGCAAGTTTTGACAGTGGTTGTCAATCATTTTACAGCAAGTACCACTGCAAAAAATTCTGAGCTTTCCAAGTAGCACCAACGTGACCAACATTGAAATACTGTAGCGTAGTAAGCCGAAATGTTCACCAAAAATGAACCAGATTTGATTTGTATTTATTATTATTGTAATCCACTGTAACATTATGCAGTTTGAACATGAACACCGCTTGAATATAGGCAAATAAAAAAAAGTGTAGTTAAATGTTTGAATTCATTTCAAATGCCACACAATGCCAAATCAAAATTGTACCTAAATATATGTTTTAAAAGAAACTGTTCTAAAAGATGACATACAAATGTATTGTACCTAAGTTAAATACAAGCGAACTTGACTTTGGCAGCGAGTCTACCATGAGAGCCCGCATTCCCTTAGACAAATTAAAACTGAAAATAGTGATATCTTGTAATATTGAAATTTATTTTACAATTACAATTTTACAATTAAAAAATAAAATTTGATGCAGATCACATTTCATTTGATTACGATGAACATGCAGCGGGCCGCAAATGGCCCACGGGCTAGACCTTGGTCACCAGTGCTTTATAAACTATGACCCCAAAACACTTTTAACACTTTTTTCCATGACAAACTCATCTGACAACAATACCTTAAAATGATAGATGATTAAAAAAAAAAAAGTGCAAGGACACTGACAACTTGTAAAAAAATAGCAAGTACTACTTTCCTATTCACCGTCACAAACAGCGCTTTATCTTTAGTTAGGCATTGACTGTATCTTACTCAGCGGAGTGCAACTGATTAGCTACCACACCTTTCACTGCATCATTTAGAGACGTAACTAGTTTGTTCTGTTCTACAACGTTCACAAGAAGGCCACGGTGATGGTTTACTGTCCACCCCAAGAATACGACATCGTGTAAACGTCCATAGAAAGAGTTCTTCCCGAAAAGGTTTTTACAAGAAGTTTAGCTTTAGCATCCTTGTCGGCAAACGGGGACTCAAAAGCCAGCCAACGACTGTACTGTACAACGAGTCGGCTTTTTTATCTGAGTTCCAGTAAATTGCTTTAGGATTAGCATCTAGCATTAGCAACCAATTATGTCCTACTAACGGTGTTATTATGAAGGGTTTGGCATTTAATTTTGACAAAACAATCACAATCAATGTTTTTTTTCACCGATAAAGTTCCAGTTAGCATTAGCAGCAGTTGATATGCTCCGAGGCGGGGCTTGACATTAACGCCCGCTAACTATCCAAATGCGGGCAGATTGATGTCTATTGCTGTGGGCGGATCAATTGATTGTACAGCTGAAGTGGAAAGCTAAAATGCGGGTAATTCCTTTTTCTATCCTATTCAAGTTTTTAGTTTAAAAGCGATTCACCAAAGTCTGTGTGGTTGTTCAGACTCCGAAGTCTGACGTGTGGTGGTTCTTGTAGCGTTAAAACGTTGATGTCGTCTCGTTCTGGGTGTGCACAGGGGTCATTTACATTGAAAAGGGTTGCAATCCAACAACAAAATTGTGGCTAGTTAAAATGCTGAGTGGCTAGTCACTCTGGGAAACCACTAGCCACACTGACTGCTGAGGAAAGACGTTCATGCAAAGCCCCGCTCCTCGGGGTGTGAAAAAAAGTATGGCACTTAATTTTGGCAGGCCCTTAAACACATTCACTGCCATTGACGGCTTTAGAAGTCAAATATCGATGTTATCGAGGAGTTCGAAACTTCAAAACCAAACCAAAGAACGTCTTTGTTCAGCCGATCCTCTGGAGACAGAAATCGTTCTCCGTGCCCACAGAGCTGTCGTGGCCGGACGACGGGTACGGCTTGCGGCGGAGCAGCCGGTCGGCCACGTCAGCCAGGACCTTCTTGTACTGCTGCCGCGTGAGGCAGTAGGCGAAGGGATCGCACGCCGCCTTGCTGTACGTCAGGCACTTACTGACCAGCCCCCAGCGGCGGTCCACGTCCACAAAAGGAAGAAGCTCGGCCAACCTGCAGGGAGGGGAACCGAACAAAAGCGAGCCTGCTGTTTTAAAGACCTTAAAACATAAAAGGTCAATGTAGTCCAATCGAAGTCGTCGTTAGTGAACCTTATTTACCTTGTGAAGACCAAGGGGGCAAAGCAGATGATGAAGGAGCCGATGAAGATGCTGATCTTCTTGGCGGCTCGCTGCTTTCTCCTCTTCTGCTCGGCCAAACATCTCCGCTTCACGCTGAGGACACGAAGATGCAGTACGTTCAACTTTATTGCAGTATATCAAGTCAAAAAAAAAGAAAAAATCATTTCGGAACAATATAACTGTCTAGAAAGGAATACAAAAGAAAGAAATTTTATGTTGTTTTTTTTTGCATGTCTGAAAGTTAAAACGGCATCCTCGGTATACATAGGCTATAATAAAAATAAAATACATATGTAAAATGACAAAAAATATATATCTGACTGCTACTGAAACAAGAATAATAATAATTATTATTTTGAATTTACTTCATTTGAACATGTACATCAGTTGCACATGATTAAAAATGACATCATTTACGCCGCTTCTAAAAACAAAATATGGGAACTCAAATAAATGCAAAACACAACAAATGTATTTATTTTTCAAAATCAGCTGTTTGCAACTGAAATCTAAAAATATACAAAAGCACTATTACTACTACTCCTACCACTAATAATCATTATATAAATACAAAATGCCATTTATTTGTTTTTAGCTGACTGAGATTGAAATATAATCATTATAACAATTACAATTATAATAGTAGCATATAAACTCTAGTCAGAAAATGGCTAAATCCGCCCTTAAATTTAAACTTATGAGCTTTTTTGTTGCTGTCGTCATCGTGTTAGTTGAAACAAATGTAGAAACTGAAGAAACAAGTTTTATCTTGTCCATACTAACTATAAGAATAATACTGTGAACAAGTCCAGCTCCATTCAAAAAAGACGTCGTGCAGAGGGTCCTGTGTGCACCTACCTCGGGTGGACGTCGACGAGCAGGACGAGGGTCTGCACGGTGATCACGTCGATCCTCTTGCAGTGGAAGCGGGCCACCCGCAGCACCTTCAGGTAGGCCACGCACAGCGTGAGGAGCGGCAAGGCGAAGCTGCTGGCGTGGAAGAGCAGCGTGAACGCGGCGAACCGGGAGTCGCCTGACGCCGCCCGGAGGGTGCACGACGCGTACGCGTCGCTGTAGCGCAGCCACGAGAAGAGCAGCGCCGCCAGGGAGAAGGTGAACGAGTGCAGCCAGGCGTAGCACAGCATCGCCGCGGCGTCCCGCCGGCGCATCCTGCTGGAGTAGCTCAGCGGAAAGACCACCGCGACCCAGCGGTCGACGCTGAGGGCGGCCGCGCTCAGCGTGGCGTTGGCCGTCAGGAAGATCTCCAGGAAGCCGACGGCGCGGCACGGGCGCTCGCCGAAGGGCTGGCGCCGTCGCGCCACGCCCGCCGCCGTGGCGGGCATGTGGAGCGCCGCCGTCAGGACGTTGCTCACGGACAGGTTGACGGTGAACACACCGGCCACTTGGCGGCGGATGTCGGCGCTGCGGGCGAAGCAGAGCAGCACCGACAGGTTGGATGCGAGAGACAGCGCGGACAGCGCCGCCAGGTACGCCGCGCACGCCACTTCGGCCGCGTTCATCGCGGGTCGCTCCGGTCGCCGGGGGCTCCTCCGCGCTCGGGCGCTATCCGGCGTGCTGAAGCGGGCGACGACACCATGCTTACGAAGCGCCCCACCCCCACGGCGCGCGCAGCCCTATTACGCTGCGCGCACCTGCCTATCAATACCATGCTGACCTTATGACAAATGTGCCCCATTTCGACAATATCGCTTCATATAACAACCCATCGAAGTGGTGGCATTAATGTTCCATAAGAAAGTCCAAATGTGTAAAAAAAGAAAAGAAAAAGGGTTTTTTTTGTGTTAAAAAATTTAACTATGCATTATGAACCTGGTCTAACCTTTTCAAAATCTCAAATAGTGCACCAAAAGGTGGCGCCTCATGCTTTAATTAATTCCTAATTAATCAACACTTGTGCTGTAATTTGTTGTTTTGTCATTTTGGTCTTGTTAAATTTGTTGCCATGCGAACATTGCTTACGATGCTAGTTCTAAGTCGACTTCAAATATACAGTAGGTCCACAAAACATTTTTCCCCTCAAAGGTCTCCGCTGGGACCAAACAAAAATATAGAAGTTCTGCCCGGAACTGTTTAAGCTGCCGGAACCCATGTTTCGCACGGACACTTATTGCAGACGGACGCAGTGTTGGGCCAATGATAAACTTTGCCAAAAACCGACAAAGGAGCATCTGTACATGATTTTTAAGACACTGTTAGATGTGTAATGTGCATGTGACATGATAAGTATGAGTGAGCTGAATGGTTAGCGTTTTTTTTTTTGGGTCATTGCTAGCACGCTAATGCTAATCGCGATTGCTAACCGTTTAGCATTTAGCCATCTCAAATTCTGTACAGCAAATATCACCTCAGTACCAACATATGCAGTTTAAGAATTGAAGTCCATTCCCCATGAATGAGAATAAAAACGCATGTTAGTAGTAAAAAAAAAAAATATTAGTGTGTGTGTGTGTGTGGGGAGGGGGGCTCTGACAGGCTTTGTTCCCAGAATGCCCTCTTTCATGTGCAGACCTAAAGGGGAGCGACTGACAAACAGAGCACATAAAGGCCCGTTTTGAAAGCAGTCTTTTACTGTTTTATTCATGGCGCAGTGGGCCATGTCCTGCCCGTTCATTGATTTTCCCGAGAGTCTTTTGAGGTCGACGAGAAGTAGAAGGTTTCACTCGCAGTCGATTCCGTATTGTGTCATCCGCTGGTCCAGCCTTAAACAAAAAAAAAAAAAACGAAAAAACAAAAAAAACAAAAAAACTTTCGCTTTGTCTTCCAGGCTCGTTTGTACGAAAAACGCCACGATTTCTGACCTTTAGTGACGTACATCACACCAAAAACCGGCAAAACAAAAACAGCGGGAAGTCCATAGCGGAATACCGGCCGTGACAAACGGACTCGGAAATGGGCAGGGGAGAAGTAATTGCAATTTTTCCCAAGATTAATTACAAATTACAGATGACAAATAAAAAAAAATTGTCCCAAAAAAAAGTGGCAATTCTTGCTAAATTATGGCCTTTTTTTTTTTTTTTTTTTTTACAATACTGTTTTTTTTTTAACATTACAATTTAATTTTTGTAAAATGACCACTTTATTTTAATTTAAAAAGTTGTCGCAATGTCGTGCTTTTAATGCAAAATTACGACATCAAAGTAAAAACGTAAGTTTTTAATTGCTAAATTGTAACTTTTTTCCCCTCCTAAAAGTCCTACTTTTTTTGTCCAAGTTGCATTTACTTACAAATTTCAAACTGTAATATTGTGACTTTTTTGTCAGAAAGTTAAGCTTTTTAGTTGTAATTATAAAAATAATAATTCTCGTACGTTACTTGCAAATAAATCCAACTATTCTTGTAAAATTGTGACTTTTCGTTTTTCTCGGAAATTTTTTTTGTTGTAATACTCAATCTTGTAACATAAAAGAAACCATATCATGTAAAAATGCAATGTCTTAAAATTTTTACATTTTCTCATAAAGTTCTCTTACAAAATTCAGATTTTTTTTGTAACACTTTGAATTTTGTTCTATCTTTTGCCTTTTTGATCTTGTAAAATCATAACTTAATTTTTGCCAACTTACTTTTTTTTACTTAAGGTTTTTTTTCAAGCAAAACTCCACTCTTTAATTCTAAAAGTGACTTCTGTGTCGTAAATTGACACTTTGCTTGCAAAAATATGTCGTTGTCCTTGCGATACTGACTTTTTTGTCATGTTATGAGAAGGAAATAAAAGTCATAATTTTTAAAGAAATGTTTTTTTTTATGACTAAAAAGTCACAATTTTACAATAACAAATATGTAGCTCTCCAAGAGAAAAAAAACAAAACATGAATTAAGTTCAGTATTAAAAGAAAAAAAGTCATAATTTTGTAAAAAAAAAAGCAATTTGAATAAGTAGCAGTACTAAGTGATCATTTGTATATTCTAAGAATAAATGATGGAATTGTAGGCATATGAAAACGTATATTTTCGAAACAAGTCATAATACTGGGTCTTAATTTTGCAAGAAAAAAAATATTTTACAACATCCGCAAGCAACAATTAAGTCGTGTTTTCATGTAAAATGTTCCGAGAATAAAAGGGTATGGCAAGCGAAAAGCTGGAATTTTATAAGGACAAAAAAATTGGTGGCAATGTTGTGAAAAAAAAGAAAGTCGGAAATGACTGCGCTCACAAAGTTTGAAGTTACAGGGCTCGAAGGCGCTCGTTTGTCTTCTTCCTCGCAGGTCCGGTGGACGCTCGCAGCTCGTCCAGTCCGTGAGCGAAGGTGCACCTTTCAGCCAGTAGTGGGCAGCCTTGCGGGTGGTGGCGGTCGAACCAGCACGGTCGGGTTTTCAGGGCACCGGGGGACATCGGCGCCCTCCTCTTGCCGTACGCTCCGCACGGCTTCCCGTCTCGCCAGTCTCGGATGCGCACGCGTCCTCCTTCCACTAAAAGACAAATTGGAATGCTGTTAAAACTCATTCACTATCAGCCCTCCCAGTTAACATGGATATTTGACGTAAAAAGTCATCAATGGCAGTGGATGAGTTTTAAGGTGGACTTCTGCACAATTTTTCTCAGAGACATTTGAATTTTAAATTTTTTTCTGTTATTTTGTATAATTCTCAAAACAAATAAACCATGATTTTGCATAAAATGTACGGGTGATGAAAAGAAAAAAAGGTTTTTATTTTTATAATTCATTCTGTTTTCAATACATTTTACTATTTTACAATAAAGTCACCCTGTTACAAAAAGATGAGAAATGGTTTGTGCTCCCACAAAAAGAAAAAAAATCTTAATTTTTACGCGAAATAAAGGCACAATATTACAAGAATTAGGTGGATTATCATAATTTCTCATCCCCCCAAAAAATCTTAAAAAGTCAATAGTACGTATTATACATAGGTATAGTAAAAGTTTAAAAATTATTTAACAGTGTAATGAGGTATATGAATAGATCTTTTTGAACAGCCATTTATTCGTTTTAAAGCCGCA
The DNA here is from genome assembly GCF_024500385.1 of Phyllopteryx taeniolatus. NCBI lineage: Eukaryota > Metazoa > Chordata > Actinopteri > Syngnathiformes > Syngnathidae > Phyllopteryx > Phyllopteryx taeniolatus. Next base: position 5,521,753 of record NC_084524.1, on the reverse strand, counting down.
GTGTTAAAACTAAACATGAGGGTGCGCCACAATATTAAATACATTATTAAAGAACAAGTAAACCTCAGTATTAATATTATTACTGATTTGAATTGATTGGGAAAAAACTATTTGGAGAGGGTCACCACTAATATTTATTGAATGAGTTCTACACGAAAAAGTGGTAATTTTTCAAGAAAATAATAATTAAAAAAAGTAAAAAAAAAAAATTTTAAAAAAAAGAACAAGAATGAAAATTTCATGGAAAAAAGAAAATGTCAAATGTTCCAGCAAGTGCAAATTGTTGAGAAATTTGACAAGCCATGTGATGAAGAGATCGGGCGTACCTTGAAAAACTTGGTGGTGGTTCTTGAGGAGCGTCTGCAGGCCGCCGCACTCGTTCTTGAGCTGCTTGAGGGTGTCCTGACACAGCAGCGCAGCCACCTCGCCCACGGACAAGCTGCCTGAAAGGAAAAAATAAATATATAAAATTCGCAACAAACACCGAGTCGCCGTATTTACAAAAATAAGGACGGGGGATTAGCAAAAAAGTTAGAAGTTAGTCAATAATTAAGTTGCATTTTCAAATCAAAGTGAGTAAAATATTTTTACAAGAATGAAGGCATATTTTAAATGTGACGAGAAATAAGTCGGGGAAAGAAAAATTGCTCCAGAAAACACGGAGCAAGTACATCATTTTAAAAGAATGTAAAGCATTAAACTGTTTGTGTGTCATGATAATTCAATGGGCATTGTGCTGCTCATTCTGGTGTGCGCATCTTGGCCACTAGGGTGCGGTGTAATACATACAATGCGGAATTTTGATAATGAAACACAGAAGGAGACCTTCACAACTAAGTTGCAGTAACATTCGTCGTTTTTCGCAGAGGATAAAGAATATATGCCTTTTAGTGTATGTGTGTATGTATGCATGGGTTCCTCAAACCTGTGTTCAATTAGAAGTAAGAAGTTTTAAGGTTAATAAATAGCGCAACACTGATGGTAGTTTCATTAGCCTGTCATTGTTGTTTTCCATTGTGCATTTAACTAGATTAGGCGTTTTAAAGGAAAAGTTGTTTGACGAACATAACGTGTAATTGTGTTTGCTTTATGTTTAGCTCAAAGTCAACTTCACCTGGGAGCGGCTTGCTGTTTGTTACCTCCTCGTTTCCAGTCGCCGGGAGAACGGCGATCGTCGGCCATTCCCAGAAGGGCCTCGGCCACGCGCAGGACCACGCCGTCCACCAGGTCCCGAGAGAGCGCCATGCAGTTTCGCACCGCCTCCACGCGGTCTCGAGGCCGGAAGCCGGATCCCCAGCCGTCCCCGGGACCTTCGTCGCCGCCGCGGCCGCCGCCAACGTCGCTTTCGGGCGCGGTGCGGCGGCTCTGGATGTAAGCGGCTCGGCTCGCTTCCGCCCCGGCCTCCTCGCTCGCCTCGTATGTCCGCTTTCTGCCCAGCAGGCACACCTGCGTGGCCAACAATGAGTTAACAAACTCGATTAACAGGATTTACTCACTAAAAGAAAAATTAATACTTGAATGCACATTTTTTAAGGTTTCCTTGATTACTAATATTGAATGAAAGACAAAAAACATTAGGACACTTAAAATAGTTATGTACTCATCAGCATTTACTGAATAAAGTATAATTTAAAAAAAACAATTGAATGCATTTTTAAAAATAATTTAAAAATGTAAAACCATTGTTTATTTTCAATGCACTTTTAAAACATTTTAATTACTGTAATTAATTATAAGCTTTACTGAATTTAACAAAATAATTACTTTTTACATTTATTTATAAATATTATTCCTTGTAAAAAGACAATTAAATACACTTTCTTTTTTGTTTTTACAAAAAAAATAATTTAAATATCCAGATTTAATTAATTAGGTTTACTAAATACGACAAAAATATCTTTGAATGCACTGGAAAAATATATTTTAAAACACTTCATTAAAGTTAATATTATAATTATAAAGCTTAATTCAAAGAAAAACATTTTCATTCATGTTTTAAAAATATTTTTAAAATCATGCAGAATTTACTGAAGAATGAAAGAAGAATAAACATTTTAAACCATGATCTTTTACTATAAAATAAATAAATTAATAAATAAAAAGATCTAAGTCATTTTTTAGAAATGGAAAATGTATTGAAAACTTACTTGGTTATCAGGATTAATTTTTATATAAAAGTAAAAAAAAAAAATACTTTCAACATTTACTGAAAAACGAGTGAAATATTTTAAAGCATACATATATTGATTTTTTTACTTGATTTGCAGGATGGACAAAAGAATAAAACATTTTAATGTTTGTCGCTTCAAGTGAAAGCATGCAGATATACCCACTATGTGTTGATTTAATTTTGAGCATATTTTGAATGAATGAAGTTTTGCGGCGTACCCGTTTGGTGGAGGGAATCCTGAGGCAGTCCTCCTGCGTGTGGAAGCCACTGACTCGACTGACTTCGCCGATGAACTGGATGTATTCCTTGTACTGAGACTTTTGGCTGTGCCGCCGCCGGTACTTGGCGAAAAAGTCAAAGAAGCAACAGGGCAGGACGAAGTAGCGGCACGAGTAGGACGACCTGCGAACCGCACAAATGTTAATACGGTACACCCGCACTTTTTTGAGGCGGAAAGGGATTTGGCGCTGAACCCCTGCCGCCAAGAGCGTTGATCAGCGAGTAACTGACGGGGCCTGCTAAAAAAAATATTTACAAAGCAGTAACTTGACTTGAGTTGAATTCATTCCGAGCCCAAGATGGTATTTGAATTTACTCCTCCAGTCCGCAAAAAAACAAAAAATATATAATAGTAATACTATCGATGCTATTTTCCACTAGCCCGTCTGTAGCGTTTTGCATTACAAGTTAGCATTAAGATAGCAGACTTTCATGAGATTAAATTATGGTTTGGTTTTGGTGTTGATATATACAATGGTTACTTTTTGTCTTTTGCTTTCTTTGTCGGTTTTACAGTAAACATCAACTAGGAGTGGCACATAAACATCTTGAAGCAAGCGCGATTGGCCGGTGCTCGACTGGTCGGCGTTTGCCGGGGGCGTGGCCTAGCCAAAGCCTAACGACTCGCCTGGCCGCCATGACGGGGATCCACGGTGTCAGCTCGTCCGAGTGGTTCCCGATCAGCCAGTCCGTCTCTGGGAACAAGAAGCTCTCGCCGGGAGTGATGGCTTGCTCCTGGAAACGCGCAATGGCGGCCACACAACAGGAAATTGGATATTAGGGAAAGCGTTGAGCTGTTCCGTGCAACACTTTGCGGCGCCGAGCTAAAATGATCTACGTGCTGGGAAGTTACTGTTACAACATGCCTCAGCAAGCGCAAAGCTCACCTGCAGCATGGTGTCGGGGCCGTACATGTCCCAGATTTTCCTTTTACGAACGTCAATGCCCTTTCCGGGGTGCTGCAACAACAAAAACAAAACAAAACAAAAAGCCCTGGTTATCACAATATAAAGCCAAATTGTTGTCACGATGACGTCATTTGACCAGATTAAAGACGGAATATCACCAAAAATGTATCGTAAACTCCGTCCTAATTTTACAGAAAAAAAAAGACATATTTAATTAGGAAAAAAAAAATCCTAATATTGTCGGGGAAAAAAAAAAAACTTTCATGAGAATAAGGTTGTTATCGTGGGGGGAACTATTATTTAACAAGAATAAAGCAATTTTATGAGAAAAAAATGATAACGTTAAAAAAAACTTAACTTTAAAAGAATGAATTTGGAATTGAAGTAGAATAAATTCACAACAAACATTTTCATGAATATATAAATTATATGCTGTAAGAATTCATACATTTCTAAGCAAAAAATAGGAGTAAGGAAAACAAGAAAAAAAAGTAAATGCTACACACAAGAAAGTAAAGGAATAAGAGAATAATTTTTTTGGGAGAACATCGTCATTTCCGAGAATTAAGCCATAATGTGACCAAAAAAATAACAATTTTAACGTGACTCAATTGCCGACATGATAATCAAAATCAAAGTCCCCTGCCTCACCCCTTCGTTGGAGAGTATGTGCACCAGGAGTCCGTTTCCACAGCCCAGGTCCACGAAAGACTGCCGGGCCTCCGCGTTGCGTTCCGCTCGTTCCTCCGACCAAAGCACCTGAAGCGGCGGATTCGCGTTAACGGAGCTAATCCTAAATTCCAGTCGGCGGAAAAAAGGAAAAGAATTTTAAAAAAAGACGCACCCACCAGGAGATAGGTGGCGATGGCGACGTCTTCGTAAACAAACTTCTCCGGATCCGTCACCTCGGGCCACACCTAAAGACACCAGTGTTTGGATAAATAACTTTTTCCGTAGATACATAAGTACGTGTAAAAATATATATTTTTTTCTAAATAAAATCAAAATGTAGTAAAAGTAAAGTAAAAGTACTTATTTCTCAGAAAACTAGTAGCTACTTCTGTCGTCGAAGTCACGTCGGAGTGGAAACAAGCTGAGGTTAGCCGTGCTAGTTAGCATGTTAGCTGCCGCGGTAGCAAGTATATAGTTGTATTTATTACACGACCTGTAAACACGCTTATGCGCGTAGCTTGTTGCATACGCTCATTTCAAGACAGCGTTGTAGTAATATTTTTATGTTATCTTGAAATTGTCGAAGAGTAACGTAGAGTCGGTGTTCGTAAATGTGATATTGGTTTGGAAGTACAGTGGGGTAAATGCTTATTTGCGTGGTTTATTTTTCCCCAGGATTTTTTTGTGTTTGTTTTCATGGTAATTTGAATGAGCGTTAATTATTCATGGGTTTTCTCTAGTCGCGGGGGGGGGGGAAATTACGATAATTACCTTTAAAATATAGTTTTATTTTCCCAGAAAAAAAATGCAAATAATTTGGGGATCGGGTTAAAAAAAACAAAACACAAATAACGGTCCTCTGCATTGCTTCTTTTAGCAGTCGCTCTTCATTAAAACACATTCACTGCCACTGACGGCTTTAGAAGTTAAATATCCATGTTCACTGGGAAGGAAAAAAATGCAAAAAGAGCTGACTTTGCCTGCACTGATGATTTAAAACAACAACAACAACAACAAAAAAACAACTGACAGAAGGTTGAAGCAGTTTTGAAACTGTCACTTTTCAAAACTGCATTATACCTTCAAACCGATAACCGGCCCACGTTGTAGTAGCACTGACCTTGACCATGGCCTTGTACTTGTCCTTGAGCCGCTGGTACACCAGGCTGTACTTCTCGACGGGCAGCAACGACAACGTGTCGGCCCAGCCGCCGCTCTTGCACGCGGCGGCCCAGCGCACCAGCTTGGGCAGCAGTTTGCCCGACAGCCAGGAAAGCTTGGGGTAGGCCACGCCGTCCGAGTGCCACGTCTCCGCCGTCCGCACGTGCAGCTCCAGCGCCCTAGGGACCACGATGTTCATAGACTACTGCGCGGCAAGTATTACAAGTCTGAATCTTTCTTCTATAAAATTCAAATCAGAGCCCGCCGCCTGCAGTTGAGTGCAGGGAAAACACGGCGACCGCTCACCATCTGCCAGAGTCGAGCAGGCACAGCTTGATGGCGTAAATGTTGTCCTTCTTCACGGACGCCTGGCCCGCTTCGGCCTGCTCGAAGGGAACAAACGTCACCTCCTGTCCATCCAAGTCTACACAAAAACAAAAAAAAAAGATGACAACACGGAGTATTAAAATTAATCGATTCATCGACAACTAATCGATTTGAGAAATAACCGACAACTGTTTCGACGATCGATAGCCCGTTTTGAATTGTCCGAATCCTCTGATTTCAAAATCTCAACAGTAAACATTCTCAGATTTCTGTCGTCATCCATGAAAGCAGACTGAAAACAAGAGTACATGAGCACAAGTCAACAGGAAGACAACAAGTGGACGTGAAGCTGTCACCTTTAACAACAAGCTCTTTCTGTTTGCGTGTCCCATAGATGTTGACTTTGGGGATAAACGTCCTGACATGAGAGGTCAGACATGTTTGGTGTGTGCCGCGGGGACGACAACAAACAGCCAACATGTCCCACTGGGGCAGCGAACGCAGCAGCGCTTCTTCTTCTTCTTCACAGTCAGTCACCTGAACGCCGCACAGCCGCTTGTTGACCACGTGAGGTTTTTTTATCCAAACGTCCACGGCCGACCAGAAGCCACCGGGGAGGTTTTGACATTCCGCCGGACATTTGACTTCAAATACTTTGGGCATCGTTGGAGCTTCAGCGACGCTACGGATGTGCGTTTAGGCTTCGTTTTCCCTATATAAACGCCGATAAACATAGAAATGGGAGCATTCATTCAATAACTAACTATTCATTTGTGGTAAAAATGATAATAATAAATGATAATACAACTGAAAACAACGTCTTGAAAGCACAAAATGTCATAGTTTGTGCAGTGCTGGAGAATTACTGTCGCTTTGTGATGACGTATCTAATGCGACGATTTAAGGGGACGGTGTTGATTTCTCTCGCTATTGGGGGGACTCATTTAAAAAGAAAATAAACCTAGACAAAATTGTAATTGATAGATAAAGTGATACAAAAGAGAAGCCAGGGTGTATTTTAAATCAAAATTTGATATAAGGGCGTTGTTTCGCAGCGAATATGCCATTTTGTTACCACAAGAGGGCATATTCGCTGCGAAACAACGACCTTGTTACCACAAGAGGGCGCTGTCGCCTAGAATTAGTCGAGACGTGCACATTGGCATTTTCTTTATTGCTCCTCACTCGGGTCGCGGGCGTGCTGGAGCCATCTTCGGGCGGGAGGCGGGGTACACCCGGTCGCCAGCCAATCGCAGGGCACATAGAAACAAACAAAAAATTATCTTCATTTATTTAGATTGAAACATTATTGTTAATTTTTTTAAATAAAATTCGCACTATGTATCGAAGTAAACTTTTTACTGGACTGTCTGCAATGGTCTGTGATAGGAAAAATGTTCCCCACCCAGTCCTCTGGCAGAATTAATCCAAGAATTAGGTAATGGCGATCATATTTCTCGGAGAACACAACAACTGAAATTCCCCAGCAAGCCAGTCAGTCACCCAAAAAAAAAAGAGAAAAAGAAATTCCCACACTTGATGGTGAGATGAAACTTGCTCTGACCAACCAGAAACTGCTCACCCAGTCGTGGAAAAACAGGGTTGCGCAATATTGACACTCGTTTGCTGGCCATTTGAAGCCCACGGGCTGTAGGATCTCCACCCTCAATTGTTAAATGTTTATGATTGCCCCCCCCCCAACCCACCCACTATAAACAGCAACAAAAACGTCATATAGTCCAGGCGAGGAGGAGCGACAGTCGCAGGAAGGGCAAAGTTCAGGCTCGCGACATCCAAACAGGCACGTCAGAGGCTTGCAGGGGGGAAAAAAAACATTCCTGTTCAACCTGCTCGACAACTACCGCCCTGAAGTGGGAGAAACTCTGTCGACACCTTTTCACCAGGAGTGCACCTTAGAAATACGACTGCAATGATGCAGCTACCCCAACACTTATTTTTACCTTTTTTTTTTGTTTTTGAGTTAAAACATTTTTCCATAAATAAAGTTAATTTTCCACACTATTCTGTAAAATATTATATGAGTAAGCTATATTATAAAGATTAAATACAATATTTGGGAGTGGTGGGTCATTTAAAATTATGCGATAAATTAATATTTTAAATGAGACATACTTTAATGGACTGTAGTAGTAATAATTTGCCATCATAAAATAATACTAGTCCAGCCCCAAAATGCTAAATGCATATGCAATGTTATTGTTTATTTTTCTAGGAGCATTTTATTATTCCTATTTTACTACCTTTAACCCTCCATAATTTTGTTTCTTTGACGATCGTGTGTTTTTGTCATTTTTTGTTTTAATATTAGAAAATCCCAGCAATATGAGAACAATTATTTATTTTTTTACTATTTAAAAAGAAAGTATTTAAATAAATAAATAAATAATAATTTTTTAAAAACACGTGACGTAGGTGCCGATTCAGGTGCGACATAACCGGAAAAGGGCGTGCCCTGTCCCGGAAATGAACAAATTAAAAACTTTTTTTTTTTCTTCTTCTTCCCCAACTTCACAGACAGGTACGTTCCTCGAGTCTCAGTCTAACCGAACGAGCTCCAAATGACATTTCATCGTAGTTTTTTTTTTTTTTTTTTTTTTTTTTTTGTGGTTATGAAAAGGTGAAACTTGTGGGACTGTGACGCCCTTTTCGAGGACATACCGGGGAGGCAGCGAAGATTTGTGGCCGCCATGGGTGGCTCGTCACGACCTGGCGTGAAAAAGGTGCGAGTGTGGGGGTGAGAAGGAGCTGTCAAACAACATTGGTCCTTTACAGTAAGTTTCACACTAATATCACACAAAAGCTTTTGAAACATATTTTTCCATAGTGTTTCGTTTTCTTCTATTCACTTACTAACACCTCAATTACACTGCTATGCCCATTGTCAATGACTTTTTATTATCATGAGAAAATCCTGCAGTCCATGTGTCATCAAAATATAGGTGTACTTATTTTATACATATATTTTTTCTAACGTTGATAATTCCGGGGTAGTGTTTAGCACACCCCGCCTCGCAGTTCTGAGGGTCTGAGTTTGAACCTCCAAAATTCTTCCTTGCTCTTGTCAAGAGCGTTTCCAAACGCAGCAACATCCGAATACATACAGACGTCGTATTGTTTGGATCGCCCTCTGTTCGTTAGCAGGATTGTACCGAAACTTCTAGGAAAATTTGTATCGGTTATTTTGAGTGAGGTAGTCACGATCTCTGACCGGAAATGTAAACAAAATCACGGATTACACTTAACAGCAAAATGAAGTGGGAAAACAAAAACAAATTAGTCATCAGGATCATGCTGAAATCTCTTGTGAACCGTCTAATTTTGTCCACCGACTGCCTGGTTGTGGTCAGAGCGCAGGCTGCCGATGGACCAGGACACGCAATGGCTGTATCAACTCCTGGCCGACGTGCAGCTGGACAAGTTCTACCTGCGCGTCCGCGACGGCCTCAACATCACGCGCGTCGAGCACTTCGCCTACGTCAAGGAGTCCGACCTGGAGCAGATCGGTATCAGCAAACCCGGTGAGCCCGATCGTCGTCGCGAGCCGTGTCAGTTTCCCAGCATCAAATATCGCTGCTTGCCCAAGCAAAACCGAGAATGTTCGGTTGCAAAATATCCGCACGGCGGATATTTATTTTTCAGAACAACAGACATTCGCCATCGATAGCAATATTATGCCCCACCCCTCCTATCGTATAATACAGTGTCAACATTCCACTGAAAACCCAGTATTGACAGTTACATTGCCATGGCAACTGCACATACTGCACATACTTGGTTTTCAAATTTCATCAGGCAGCAGGACTATTTGATGCGAGTAAACCGATACTGCTGTCGATATCACAATATCGATATTTGGTGTTTTTTGATGAAGCACAAAGAAGATTATGGGATGCACTAAAACGCCACAAGACATCCCGAAGCTGGCGCTCGGGGGTGCCCAAGGTACGAACCAAAGTGCACGCGAAAAACAAACGCGAGCGTACTCACGGCGGATACGCCTCATCTGCCGCGATGTCCTCGCACGCAGGGGCAGAGCGGTCGCGGTCCCGACGGCGGCGTGGGGGAGCTTGGCCCGGAAGGCGGAAGCCGGGCCCTCCCCAGCCTCATCCAGGACAGCGAGCTGGTTCTGGGCGAGAAGTTGGGCTCCGGTTCCTTCGGGGTGGTGAAGAAGGGAGAGTGGCACACGCACTCCGGAAGAGTCGTAAGACAAATACAAACCCGACTCAAATGAGCACGTCGACATTGCATCGAAACACTCAAGGGACTTGAGAGTTGGCAGGACTCAATTTGGTTTTCATGTTTAGGGGGGCATTTGATTTAAAAAAAAAAAATAAATCACACAATGAAAATAATAATAAAATAATCCATCAGGACGCACAAAAAAAAACCAACAACACACACTGAGAAGAAATCCGAAATATGATATACAAAATACACACGTTATACGAAAATACCGCAGTAATAAAAACATTTTAAAAAAAGATGCATAAAACAAAGTAAAATAAATGAGAAAAATAAAAAACATGTGTGCTGAGATAAAGCTAAAATAAAATACAGAACAGATTTAAAAACATTCAATGAGACACTATTAAATAAAAAAAATATATTTAAACTATACAAAAGAAAATGAAAGTAAATAATAAAATATGGACAATAATAATAAATAACTAAATAAGTTGAAAACAAATTCAATACTAATTTTAAAATAATAAAATGACAATCAAAGGTTATACGTAATAAAATGGTGCCATAAAAAAACATGGCAACACAAAGTAAAATATTAAATAATTTAAAAAATACATACACAAACAAAGAAAAATATTTAAAAAATACAAATTTTAATTTATTAAATAAAATTCAATCAAGAAAATGTAAAAAAAATTATACATTGTGAAATAACACCCAAAATAGAAAAATGTTCGAATACAAATTACAATTATTACAAAATATTTTTGGGAAAACGGAATCAAGAATATTACAATGCAAAGTCAAATAAAAATGAATGTATTTTTGTGATTGCTGCCTTTTGCAGCTGCCTGTGGCGGTGAAATCCCTCCGTAGCAGCATGTCCCACCAGGCGGACACTTTAACGGACTTTTTGCAAGAAGTGACCACCATGCAGTCGCTGGACCACACGCACATCATCCGACTTTACGGCGTGGTCCTCACGCAGCCCCTCAAAATGGTGACCGAGCTGGCCCAGCTGGGCTCGGTGTACGACACGCTGCGCTTGCGTCAGTTCGAGTACCCGCTGGCGCGCCTGTGGCTGTTCGCCGGCCAGATCGCGGCGGGCATGGACTACCTGGAGACGCGCCGCTTCATCCACAGGGACCTGGCGGCCAGGAACGTCCTGCTGGCGTCCAGGGAGATGGTGAAGATCTGCGACTTCGGACTCATGAGGGGCCTGAGGCATGAGGCCGACCACTACGTCATGTCGGCGCATAGGCGGATTCCCTTCGCCTGGTGAGGACTCTTTCGCTCTAGTATGGACACGGAACTTGGTTAGCACAATCAGGGCTGTCACTATCGAATCTATTGAGAATCGATTATCCTAGCGACTATTACATCAAAATGTGAGAGAGAAAAAATAAGAATTTGTACAGAATTTGAGACAACAAAATGAACCAATGCTAAATGGTTAGCAATCGCGATTAGCATTAGCATGCAAAGTCATTTTAATTCAAAAAACGCTAACTACCATTCAGCTCACTCTGACTTGTATGTACATTAAACATCTAACAGTGTCTTAAAATCACTTACAGACGCCGCCTCTGTCGTTTTTGTCAATATTTTTCACTGGCCCAACAATGCGTGTGTCTGCAATACATTTTGTATCAACCTATTTTTGAAGTTAACTTAACCGAATTCTTCCATGTTTTTTCCCTCTCTTTTTTTCTGCCCCTCAGGTGTGCTCCGGAGAGTCTCCGTGTGGGCTCCTTCTCGCATTCGTCCGACGTGTGGATGTTCGGCGTCACCCTGTGGGAAATGTTCACATACTGCGAAGAGCCGTGGTTCGGTCTATCGGGGAGACAGGTAAGAGGACGCCCGCTTTGTCGGAACGTCCGCTCCCTGCTCGGCGCCCGCTGAACGTACGTGCCGGTTCCAGATCCTGTGGCGCGTGGAGCGGGAGGGCGAGCGCCTGGAGAAGCCGCCCGACTCGCCCCAAGAGCTGTACGCCGTCATGAGGAAGTGCTGGGCGTGCAACCCGGCCGAACGGCCCAACTTCGCGCAGCTCATCGCTCTGGTGACCGAGGCCAAACCCATGGAGGTGCAGTCCGCCAGGGAATTTGCAGAACCCAGGAAACTGGCGCTAGCGCCCGGGGACCTCGTGACCGTCGTCGAGCATGGGTAAAGAACGAAAAGAAGGCGGGCCTATAAAGCCGCGCGTGGATGTGACCGATCTCGTCCGATCTCCGCCGTGCAGCCTGGAGCTCAGCGAGTGGCGAGGACAGAACCAGAGGACGCTCAGCGTAGGCTGGTTCCCTCCGAGCGTCATCGTGCCGCCCCCTCCTGGCGCGGCGGCCGTCGCCAACCCCGTCCCCGATTTGATCTCAGCCCCGGTGAAGGGCAGCCTGCACCACGCCGCGCACGGGGACATCCATCCCGATCGTTGCTGGGGATCGCCAGAGAACCTGGACGAGTCAGTCGCCACGACACGTCGGGGCTCGTCTTTATTGAGGGGAGCGGGCGTTCAGCCCTTCTGTGAGCTGAGGCAGGTACTTACTTACTCTTGTGCTGTGTGCAGAAACGGCTGCTGGAGGCAAGCGTCGACCAGGGAGACGGAGGCGTCCAATCTGTTCCAAATGTCAGGTACCGCATTCGCTCAAATAGAGGCCAGAGCGCCGTTCAGCGCCGGGGGTGTCGTCCAATCAATTAACTTAACGATAACTAACACCACGAGAATTTTTTTCTCGAATGAATACATATTTTTCATAAAGAAGGAATTATATTTCTCGTAAAATGGTGGCTTTTTCTCGTAACTTTTTTCCTCTGATAAATATTTTCATAAGATTACAACTTTCATGTAAGAACATGACTTCATCTTTTCTCATCGGATTGCAACTTCTTTCTCAATAAATTACATTATAGTCCCCTGAAGGGGTGGGCAAAGGGCGAAGTTGACGAACCGTTAGACGGCAGGCTTGTAGCGGCGTACGTTTTGATCGCTCCCATCCGCAGGTATTTCTCGAAGCCTGGAGTCGGTGTTGAGCGGGCACCCGTCACGGGCGGCCCCCCAGGGCAGGGCGGCGGCCCCGGGGATGGTGGCCCGCAGCGTGGTGGTGCAGCAGGACCAGCGGCGCCTCAGCGAGGCCAGCGTCCTGCCGCCTCCTCGCCCGCCGCCGCCCAACCTCAAGCGCTCCAACCGGAAGCCGCAGAGGAGGCCCACCATGCACCCGATCCCGGGCTTCCCCTGGCCTCCGTCGCCGCCGGCCCCCCGCACCACCCCGCAGCAGCCGCCTCCGCCTCCGGGGGATGCCAACCTAACCAAAATGTCCCAGCTGGCGCGTTCCACCCCTCAGCTGGACAAGCCCGGAGACGGAAGAGAGCGGCCTCGCGAAAGGGAGAAGCCGTCTCCCGTGCACTTCGCCAGGGACAGCCTCATCTCGCAGGTTTCGCAACATTACTACTTTTTTTTCCTCCGATAAATTCATATTTATCGTGAGATGAAGACCTTCCATAAGATAACGGTTCAAACATTTCTGTCTCTTTAAAAAAAAAACCTAAATATTTTCTCTTAACATCACATCTTATTTCTTACATATGCATTCCTTGTAAAATGGTCATTTTTCTCCAAAGAGTTCAACTTTTTTGTTTAAAAATAAAAAATGATATTTCATGTATGATGAAGACTTTCTCGGGATTAGGACTTTTTTTTTCCTCCAATACATATTTCTCGTAATATTACCACTTTTTCTCGTGACATTACATTTTATTTCTCCAATAAATGCATATTTCTCTTAAGATTAAGACTTTGTCAAGTAAGATCACTTTTTTCCCTCAAATACATATTTCTTGTAACGTTACCATTTACGACTTTTTTTCTCTAAAACATATTTCCCGTAAGATTACAATTATTTTTTTTCGTCAAATAAAAAAAAAAAAAAAAAAAAAAAAAAAAAAAATCAACACTTACTGCAAGATTACGACTGTCTCTCGCAGAATTACGACAGTCTGGTGCCCGAGCGCGTCCTAGAATCTCGCCGTTTCCGTTGAGCCCATCGTAAACCGCGCCGCGCTGTGTTGTGTTTAGGTGATGGACGCCGTGCACGGGGTGACCCTCGAGGAGGCTCACGGCGCCCTGCAGCGCAATGAATGGAACCCGCTGCGAGCCGAGCAGCAGCTAAAGGCGAGAAATCACACTTTCCCCCCCCCCACCTTTATTCTCATAACATTTCCATTTTTTTTAACTCTGAAGATTCAAACTTTTTTTTTCCCCTGAAACCTTTTTCCCCTCAAAAGATTACGATTTCACAAAAATACATCATTCGCCCACAATTTCTTGTCCAAGCACCTCATAATTTTTTCGAAAAATTCCAACGTTTTTCCCCATAAACAAAGCCTGTTCACGTCCACTCGCAACATTTTTTTCCTAAATTGCTTTCCTCTCGCAAGATTAAACCTTTTTTTCTCCTAAAAATTATTCACAACATAAGACTTTTTTTTTTCTTTGCATGAAATTACATTAGTTCAAGACTATGACTTTTTCTAGAAAGATTACAATTCTCCCCACGATAAAAAAAAGAAAATCTCTTTATTATTTATTATTATCTCGTACGAGTACGATTTTTTTGGGGGGTATATTTACGTTATTCTCGTTAATTTTTCAAAACGTCAAACCCTATGGACTAACACCTCAAATGAAAGCCCACGACGAGGTCTTTCTCGCCGCATGTGAATTTGACCGATTTGCCGCAGTTGACGATAGTAACAATAACAAAAATGTTGAATACCGTCCTCCCCAGTTGGAGCAGCTCTACTCGCTGAGTCTGTGCTCCAGGGAGGACTGCCTGAGGATCCTGACCAGGTACCAGTGGAACCTGCAGCTAGCCAGCCGCTACCTGATCCGCTGGTCGCGCGACGACCGCCCCGCTTCTGGAGAGAGGGACCGAGCGCTGCCCGGTGGCGACAGACGCATGTAGAACGGCGTTACTTTTAAAAAGACACTCAGTTTGACGCTTTTTTTTAAATCTTATTTTTATATAATATATTACTATTGGCCTGCCACATGTTCATATTTCCTGTGTATATTCTGTTGAATAAATTGATTTATGATAATGTGCAGCATCTGTGATATTTATGACTAAAAGTTTGGTTTAAAAAATAATAAATCACACTTATTCCCAGGAGATTACGACCTTTACAAAAAAAAATTAACAAAAAATATCGGACATTCTTCCCAAGAGATTACAATGTTTTTTCCTCATTAAAAAAAATACAACCTGGTAAAATGATGGCATACTTCTCAGTATATATATCCCTTATTATATATAAAGAATACATAAAAAGCTTGTGACACTGTAGCAGCAAAAGCTTTAATATATATATATATATGACAGTGTTGTAGTACACAGTGTTTAAATTGTATCTAATATATTCATATGGATTAAAAATGTGTGTTGAAACGGGATGTAGAAAAGGGACTGGGTTGGAGCAGAGGTAGCATAAACATGCTTTAGGTCATGTGGTAAAACAATCAGGCACTTGAGTGGAAGGCAGAAATGCGGGATTGGGTTTGTTGGATGACTGGCACTAGTTAAGTGGAACCAAATCCAATGGTAAATACACTTTTTACAATTATGTACACATTTGGACAGACTCGCTCCATACAGCCAATACTATATGACATTCGATAAGAATGTCACCTGTTGGAATCAAATTCAGCATATGGAGTCTGTCGTGTAATGCAGGGCTTCCCAAAATGAAGAAATAATATTTTTTGGGGGGGGGAATTGTTTTTCGAGGTAGAGTAAAGTTGCAATTTTTTTTACGGGGGGAAAAACATTTTTTTTACAAAAGGAAAAAAAAAGTTGAACTCTGAATGAGGAAAAAGAGCTTCTTGTCAGATTGCAACTTCTGCTAAAATTCAGACATTATTCTCTTAAGAAATACAAATCTCTCTCGAAAGATAGTGTGACCACGACTTTTATCTTGAAAGAATATGCCTCTCGCCAAATTATGACTTTTGGGGTCAAATATATATATTTTTTCCCTCCTTGGTTCTTTTATGATTAGGCTTGGATATTCCTGGGGAAAAAAATCTAGCTTAATTCTTGTAACATTTTGACTTTTTCTTGGGGGGGGGAAAAAAAAAAAAAAAAAAAAAGGACATTTGGTCGGGGGGGGGGGGGATATCACCTTTTTTCTCATGACTACTTTTTCTCTTATGAATAGAATTTGATATTTCCGGGGAAAAAAAAAAAAAAAAAAGACTTTCTTACTCTAATATCCCAAATGAATGTGTTTTATGTGTAGCCTTTATTAATGTCTGGCACACGTTGCATTTGGGAAACCCTGCTTGTTTGACATGTGGACTAAATAACAAATAATGCAGTAATATTTGAACCAACATGTAAAGAAAAACTTCCTACTGGAGTGGTAAGTGGTTGGCGGACGGAAAATCCAAAAGAAATTCTCTGCTTGACTATTCATTTCCTGTCTTAAGAGAAGACCGTGCTGCGCTGGTTGGCCTCGCCCACCTTCTCGAAGAACATGAAATCCTGGGAAAATGGGAAAAAAGAAAAAGGAAACGCTGAATGATGTAATTTTGAACGAACGCAAGAAGAGGAGGAGGAGCCAAACGTACGATGAGGAAGCAGGTGCCCAGGAGGACGGCTTTCATTTTCACGTCCATGTCCAGAGGGAACTGGATGCCGAAGTTGTCCGTGTCGGTGAAGACTTCCTTCAAGAGGCCGCTCCACTGCTTGCTGATGCGGCCGATTGGCTCGCCGCCGTCTTTGCCTCTCAGCTTACAGTCGTATGAGAGAAGAAAAGACAAAAACACAAAAACAAAAAGTTTTTTTGTTTTTTTTTTAAATAAAAAAGCCAATCAGGGGTTGTTTTATTAACAAAAAAAAAATAGTTAAACTTTTTGAAGAATTAAGCCTTATTTACTCTTGGAAATATTAAGAGGGAAAGTTGTATTCAACCTCGCCAGTTTTTTGGGAGAGAAAAAGTCACAATCATAACAAGAAAAAGGGTGCATTTCCCCTGCCCCAAAAAGTCACAACCATATGACAACACAGTTGTATAGTTTCTAGAAGAAAAAAAGCGCAAAATTGTAACAAAAAAGCCTAATCTTGAGCAAAAAAATGTTGGGGGAAAAAAATTAATGATTTTAGGAAAATAGTGTTTTTTAAGTCGTAAGGTTCAATTTAATAAAATAAAACAAATACAAATCTCAAGAATAATTTTGGCTTTTGCTGAGTAACAAGCCCTTTTTTCCCCCAGAGAAAAAGTCGAAACACATTGTGTTTTTCTTCCAGGACAAAGCCTCCGCGTGGTGGCGTTCCTTCGGCGCCAAGGTGCTTCTTGCCGTTTTGTTTGGCTCACCTCAAAGTTGACGTCGCCGCAGCAGTTGCAGGCGAAGCAGGGCCCCTCCAGCTTCATCAGGGTCTCTTTGTTGGGCCCCTGGATGGAGAAGCGGGGCACGAAAGGGTGCCAGTCCTGTTTGACGAAGCCCACCGTCGTGCCTGGTGGCGCCTGGACCTCCATCTGGAGTGCAGTCACACAGTTAGCGCAGCACTACATGCTATTATTCAGTTCGTACACATTCATTCCTATCGCAACAAATAACGCCATTTATTTTGCTGTCTGCTATATGCGCGGTCACGTACACGCAAGCAGCAGTCCGGCCGGCACCATGTGAGCAAACATAAGGGAGGGCACGCGGTTCCAGTTAGCAGCACAAACAAAAGGCGCACAGTGAGAGGAGAGGAACGCCGCGTGAGTAGAGGACAAAAAAAAAAAAAAAGTCAAACCAAGTCACAAATATTTGACCAATTAGAGACACCCGAGCATCACCGCAGGTGCCATCATAACATACCAACAAAAGTCTAATCGCAACGCACCAATCCAAGTCCCTAAAGACACGTCAAACCACCCACCCAAAAAAAAAACAAAAAAAAAAAACGCTGACATTCTCGTTTTCTCCACTTTTTGGTCAGAAATCAGCGTTTTTGGAGAAACCAACCCATAGTCTGCCGCTGATTACTTAAGAGCGGAAAAAGCTAGGAATAAACTATGTATTTCCTGGTGAGAGAAGAGAGGATACTCTTACGATACAATTCTTCTTTCTTTTGGTGGTATCGGTTCTTATCTTATCTTCTTATCTTATAGGGGCCGGGCCAGAGCGCTAATGTGCCAATGAGTGTTTTGGGGTTTTTCCCCACTCCCCCAACAGAGAACAAAAAAATTAAAAAATAAAACATTTTGAAAAAAATGAAATATGGAAATAAATTTGAAAACAAAATGAAAAAGTGAAATGGAAATTAAAGTAAGTTAAATATATTGTAACAAAATTATAAAATGAAACAAATATTGGCTAAAAAAGAAAAAAAAAATGGGAAAAAATTAAAAACCAAAATGGAGGGAAAAAAAAAACAAAAACAAAAAAAAAAAACACACAGGCTGGAATCTGATGAGACAAAAATAAAAAAAAAACATTAATACTGACCTCCTGCAGGCAGCACGGACACCAGCAGGACACACAGCGTAAGGGCCTGATGAGGCGAATGACCTCGCGGTCGGTGTTGTCCTTAATCTTCATGTCGAAGCTGCGCAGCGAGCCGCAGCAGTTCCTGGTGCAGCAGTCGTTCTTCTCCTTGGCCTTGTAGATCTTCTGGCCCAGACTGTTCTTGATCTCGTACTGGTTGTTGGTCTCGAAGCCGATGAACGCTGAGAAACGCCAATCGGTTAGCGATTGTGCGCGCGCTTTTTTAGCAGCGAGGTGGGGGTGGGGACATCAGGCTACTAACCTTCGAGAAGCTCCACTTTCTGGTGAATCAGAATCTGGTCAATCTAAAACGGAAATAAAACAATTAGTCAAATTCCTTTTTGCAATGCAAATGAGTGTTGTTGCTTTGTTTCCCCTGACTGCGAAAAACACCCATAAAAATGTTGCCTTTTATACAATCCTGCATAACAGGTTGCTCAAAGGTCAGAACGCAGCAGCAGATACAACTTTTGATGATATGACAAAAACACAACTGTAATTCACAATATCAAAAAAAAATACCCGTTTTTATTTTAAGAGGTATTTTTTTTACATGTACATGTTTGCATCTATCATTTTCTTTTCTTTCTTACAGGAATATTTTTGTTACAGGTTTTTTTTTAGGGTTTTTTTCCCCCAGGTAGATTATAATTTGTACAGGCACAGGTTATTTATTATTATACAGATATACATATACTGTACACATGAATATACACACATACAAATTGTAGGTATATAAACGTACATATATACACTCCAATGTTTACAGTTAGATGCAAGCAAAAATATTGATAAAAGTAAAGCACAAACTAAAACACTAAAGAATTGAGGAGTTACCTGAGTGAGGTATTCAAGTCCTGGCGGGACCCCGATGGGAACCACTGCAGACGGGGCCGCAGCGGGGGCCGCCGCCCTGGGCGACCCGCCGTAAGGGGGGGCCTCCCCCATCAGTCCCGGTTGAAACATGACAGGAGGTGGACCTTGGTTGTAGTCCACGTTGAAGCCTAGAGCTGGGGCTTGACCGGGGTCCCCGTAGCCGCCCTGAAACGCGGGATAAGGGGCCACTGATTGGCCCCCGTGATGGGTCAGGTAAGGCCCCTGCTGGGTGTAACCTGGCAAAACAGTCAGGGGAAATTTATGGCGCTGACGGAACTTTCCAAGCACCGACGATTACATTGCGACAGAAAAATGTAAAAAAATCTTGTTTAATCGCGTGAAAGTAAAAGGACAAACCAAAGATTTACTTGGGAACTGACCGGACATGATGATTGGTTGTGGCTTCTGTGCACTTCCGGCTACCGCTTCCTGAACTTCCTGTTCCTTCTTCCTGGGAAACAAATGGAAGTAGAGCACCAGGGTTGAAACACAATGAACAAAATAAGGTGAAAAGAAATAATAATTTAAGAAAACATTTCAATTTGTAGCGCTTGGAGTGATATTTTGAAAAGCGTTGAGGCTGGGTGCGGTTCGTGTGATTATCTCTGAAATGAGGTTCAACGACGACATTTTGGGCTCTCAACGAAAGTATTTGAAAGCCTGGAAACAACATGGATGCTTTTTCCCCCCACGTCAGTCCTTCACGACTCGTCTCCTCGTAATAAAAAAAACAAAACAAAAAACAAGCGTGTCGTCTATGAAGCAACAAAACAACAAAAAGTTCACCTGTTTGGTTAGTTTGTGGTCCTCCAATCAACAGGAACAACTTTAAAGTCCACACTCGAGACGTTTGGTTGTCAATGAATGCTATTTAATTTCTTCGTAACCGTCTTGACGGCTCCTCCCCGCACCCTTTTTTTTTTTTTTTTTAGGGGGGGGCGGGGGGCATCACACGACAATAATTAAAGTGTCCGGAAACGCCTATTCCTTATATGGCCATTATTGGTGCCTCCATAGGCAGACTATACTGTATGAGAAGTGGGTTTATAAAATAACGCTTCCGGCTTTGATTAGCGGTGTTTCGACTTCGCTTCAAAATAAGCCGCTCGTGGACACTGACGTCATCGGACATTCTGCCGTTGTACCGCTCAAGTCCGCAAGAGGGCGACATTACTTCGCTGACGCATACGTCCCAAATAAATTGAGCTACAGTACAGTAGATTTATTTTGTAAAATATGTTTATAAAAATAGCTCTAAATAATTATTGCCAATCGTTTAAATTCAAAGTAAATAATTCTTGAGTATCATTCCACATATTTAATTATCACACTACCAATTTAGTTGTTTGCTATGTCAGGCTTTAAATTATTCTTCAATCGATTTATGTATTTTCCTGACGACCCCCCTGGAAAACACAACAAAACACGTTTTGAAAAAAAGTATTTAAATAATAATAATAACAGACTAACACAGCGATTGATTAAATACATTTGAAATATAACCCAAATCCGTGAAGAAGCAACCACATATTTTGGGGGATTATTTATACATATTCTTAAATTTTTATGAACCTCCCCACACGCCTGTTACCCTCTAACATACTCTTTACAAACACTTTCTATACTCCTGAATACCTTTTAAACTCTTTAACATACAATAATGCACAGTACTGCTGTACACAATGTACATTGTATTCCTTGTAATATGTTTTAATTGATTTTTTTTTCTTTTTGCAGTTTTAGGCTAGCCAGTGTTTATTTTACTACAAAATAATACAGCATCCACTCCAAATCCTGCGATATGGTGAAATGGAAACAAATGGAAGTGGAGCACCAGGGTTGAAACACAAAATGTATATGATAAAAAAAAAACAATAAAAATGAAAAAGAATGAAACATGAATTAATCAATACATGCAATAAAGCACGGAAATATGTGCGTTAGTATTGCACAAATTGCTTGATGGGGCGTACAAACGTCTGTCGACTGTGTGAAGTTGTGTCCACACTGGGTGGTCTCACGTCCACACGAGGCCTTTGATGGGCCCACGATAAGGCCGCTAATCAGTCAGTGCGTCACAATACTGGAAGTGGCTGGCTTGATTTACGTCTGCGCTCGCTCCACGTTGGCCCGCCCGTCCCGCAACGCAACTCGTAGTAAAACATCAGACGTGGTCAGGAAACAAAAGTCAGGAGGAAAAAAACAAAAACAAAACATGAGTCATTTAAGGGGCAAAAATGGTCAACGTTACAATAAAATTGTGATTTATATGAGGGGGGAAAACTCAAGATTACAAGATTAAAGTCACAATTTCAAAAGAAAATGTTATACTGTACTTTTACAATGGAAAAACAAAACACATTGCAAATGTATAATTTGAATAGAAAAAAACAGTTACAGGGTGGGGGGGAAAAAAAGTCATTTTTTACAATATATTTGTACCATTACTAAATGAAAACTGAAGGGGGAGGGGAAAAAAATCACGATATGAGTGACAAGAATAATGTTAAAATATTACAGGAGGGGAAAAAAAGTCTGAATTCTTAGATAAAAATGCCAAAGCTCTGTTAATGTTGAGAGGGAATTGTTTTTCTCTCTTTGCATTATGATGAGCGTAGATTTCTAATTTTCCGATAAAATGTCGAACTTTTAGGAGACTGTCGCAATATTACAAGGATTATGTCATTTTACAAGAGTGCAATTACATTTTTGAAAAAAAGAATAATTTTGTCATTAGTTCTGAGAGTAGTTGTAATAAATTTGCAACATTACAAGAATAAAAACTGCATGAACATTTTGTTTTCTTAAAAGACCCATCACAATATCACATAAAAAGTCGCCATTTTTACAAGAATAAAGTTGCAACATTATACCAAAAAAGTCAGAATTTCAAAATAAAAATATGTTAAGAATGAAATCGTAATTTCACAAGAAAAAGCGAGCTTGTTATTTTATTTTTTATGAGTGCAGTTTACTGAGTTGTAAAACTTCTTCCTGTAATTCTATTATACTGCCCCTGGTGGCCAAAGCATGGACACCAGATGGAACTGCACAACTAATGCATGAAATCACAGTGCACACAGAGTTTTATTTAGTACATTGTATTTCATGATATTAGTTTTTTTTATAAAATACAATACTTTAGAGTGTTTTTATCCTCGCAAAAAAAAAAAAATCCAAACATATTGTTTGGGGTTTTTTTCAGGGGACTGGAACGGATTAAGGGCATTTCCATTCACTTCAATTGGGGACACTGATTTGAGATGAATGTGTTGAGTTACAAATGTGGTCATGGAACAAATAAAACTTGTAAGTCAAGGCAGTACTATACTATAGAAAACAGTCAAAATTTTACCAGTTTTAAAAACATTTTTAAGACTATAACGGGGGGGGGGGGGGGGGGAATGTCAACATGGAAAAAAACAAAAACAAACAAACAAAAAAAATAATTAGCCGCACCGGCCTCTTATCTCGACATGTGAACGTGCGCCAAGGCGTGTCGCACACAATTTTCTTGATGTTGATAACGTGGAGATGGAGAGTAATTGTCCCGCCACCCGCGTTAGCCTAAACAGCCCTCTGTGATATAAACCCGCCCTGGACGGGCGGCTACAAATAGCCGGCAAGCCGCATTTACCAACACACGAGAGACACGACAACGCAACGCGGCCCAAAGCTCCACATCGAAGTTGAGAAAGGTAAGAACTTCAAATGATTTCAATTTTATTTTATTTTTTTAAAACGCAAAAATACCATCTATTTTATTCGATAAAAGCGTGAAAATTGACGAAAATTAAGTCATGGTATTATGAGGCCAAGTCATCATTTCTGAGAGGAAAGTTATCATTTTACACATAAAAAGTCATCATTTTGCAGAGGAAAAGTCATACAGTTTACAAGGTAAAAGTCAAAAATCTTACAAGGAAAAGATACAAATTTTACATTAAAAAAAGTCAATGATACAAGAAAGTCAGTGATAAATTTTTACACAGAAAAAGTCAAATTTTACAAGGAAAAGTTCTACATTTTATATAGAAAAATTTAAGATTTTACAAGGGAAAAAGTTGTAACTTTTCCAAGAAAAAAAAAATCTAATTTTACAAGGGAAAAAAAGTCAAATTTTACAAAAAGAAAAGTCCTTGGGTCTTACAAGTCAAATTTCACAAAGAAAAAAATAAATTATACAACAAAAAAGTCAAAATTGTACAAGAAAAAGGTCTTATTGTACAAGTCAAAATTTACAAGAAAAAAGGTTACATTTTACATGAAAAAATGTCCAACTTTACAAAAAAATATTTTTTTTTTACTAAAAAAGTCAAATTGTACGTGAAAAAAGTCATACTTTACAAGGAAAAAGTCAACTTTTACAAGGCCTAACTCAAATGAAGGAAAACGTTTTGACGAGACCAGTTGCAAAATGACGATCACGGTATTTAACGAAAGATGAAATTGCAAAAATATGAGGGAAATAAAATTAATTTTATGAGTAAAAAAAGACATTAGCGAGAAAAATCTCATGAAGCAACATGAGTACAATAAACATTTTAAGTGGAAAAGAAGTTAAACTTTGAAGCAACCTGTCGCAATATTATGAAAACGGTCTTTTTTTTTTTTTTTTTTTTTTTTAACAAGGGAAAAATATATATATATTATATATATATGTTATTACGAGAGAATTTTTTTTTACAATAATACAAAACTAAGATTTTTATTTTAGTTCACAAAAAAAAAAGTATAACCTTGATGATTTGGTTACTTTTGGTGAACTACTGTCAATTAACCTTGGGCTTTTATTTATCTTTTTTTTTTTTGCATTAGATGTATTGCTCCAGATGTGTGCTGTCCTTGTTGGGTTTGTACCTGTTCCTGGAGGTCACGGCCGGAAGACCCGAGACCAGAACGGTAGATCATCAGCGTTCCACTGCTACATGCTATGCTATGATTGGGTGTCCAAATTTCCAGCGTTCTCTCGTTTCAACGTGTCTCTTCCCGTACCAGGAAGTCAGCGTGGTAGAACAGGAACAGGAACAGACGGCGGGCGGGCACATCTCTGTCGGTGACCTCGACCTGCGGCCGATGGCGGTTGTCCGCTCTCGCCACAACCAACGGACGATGACCCAAAAAAGGTAGGGGGGAAAAAAAATAAATGGCAGAATATTACAGAAATCATGGCAGCAAACAAATTAAAGGGAAACGGAATGAATTAAAATGTGTAATTGACAATAATTAAGTCGTTATGGGGAAAAGGTTTGGAGCATTACAAGAATAGGCACAATTTTACGAGGAATAAAAGTTGTTCATTTGTGAATAAAGACCTAATATTATGGAAAGACGTGGTAAAGTTCAAGAGAATTAAGTGGGTTAGACAATATTGAAGCCAAAATAGGATGCGTGCACTCACAGCCAACGATGAGGCGCACTAAAGCCGCCATCCCAGCCTGAAGCCACGGGGAGCGGGAAAGCTGCAATTTTAAAGTCAAAACTTTACAGGGATGAAGTCGTAATATTAGCTGGAGTCAAAATATTATGGGGGGAAGTTTACAAGTCATGTTTGAGTTATGAGTATAAAGTCAGAGATGAAAAAGAAAAAAAAAGTTAGAATTCACCTTAATACTGCAAGTATAAAGTCCTAATATTACAAAGAAAACAAGTGGTCAGGTTAAAGATAATTATAGTGTTCGAAGAATAAAGCTGTTGTATGCTGGAAGTAGTCCCAAAACAACAAAAATTAAGTTAATGGGTGAAATTTCAGAGAATAAAGTGTAGATTTTGTTTTTTTGTTTTCCAGGAGGAAGGTGGCTCCTCTGGACTCCATCGGCAGCTCCCTGATGTTCACTTTTCGGAAAGCAAAGGTGGCTCCCCCCCACCCCCTGAAACTAAATTCAAAATTTAGGAATGGTCTAATTGCTTTTGAATAATACTGACTTTCTGTTGTAGGATTAAACCGAGGACAACTGACACGAGGACATGAAGAAGTACTAATTTGCCAGCTTCCGCATATATTCATTGATTTCACTAGCACTATTATCATTATAAGTGGCTGCTGATTGGCTCCTTTTAGTGGCCAATAAGAGTATTGCATGCATTTAAAAAGTGTTTTTTTTTTTTTTTTTTTTTTTTAAGTACACGATGCTTCAAGTTATGTTCCCAAAGACTTTTATTTTTCTTAAACTACAATTAAAGAAAACAATATTGGACTGCAGAAAATAGATTTTTGCATTGGCTTTCACATATGTACAGTTTCCAAAGGACAGGATATGTACAGGCTCCCCCCCCCACCCCCCAACACCCAAGGACGTGAAAATCAAAATCATCCACGACATCCAAAACATTCTCAACCAGGCAGAAAACAAATAAACAAGGGAACGGATTGTGTTCTTTTTCGCAAGGCGCAAACTAGCCTAACAAATACACGAGCAAAACGATAGAACCACTTATGAAATAATGAGCCTCGGGTCCTTACGAGAGCGACAAGGAGAGAGGAAAGAAAAGAAAAAAAGGCAATGTAAGCGCTCTGTGGTGGACGGCCCCCGATTCCAAAAAGTGCGCTGCTTCAATGGTCTTGTGTGCTATCGTGTATTAAAAAAAACACACAAAAAAAAACAATTGGCCGAAATTTTGCTTTGGTGCTGGGGGAAAAAAAGTAAATTGTGTGAATACAATGACTTAAAAAGCAGGGGTTACCAAAAGAAGACATTCTGCGCTAAAATTCAAACTTTATTATTTTTTTATTATTATTTTGCTGATCATTAGGCAGATTTTGTGATCAAGTCCACATCTGTTAAGTTTTTAAAGTGACATTTGACATCAGTGTCCTTTCCACTGACGACTACAAAAAAAAAAATTTAAAAATAAAAAATAAAAAAAAAATTGCATGAAGACGTTCTTCAGTCAAAAATTATAACGCGACCGCTTTTAGGAGGCCGGTAAAAGAATTCCAAAACTTCTGTCGAGCCTCGGGATACAAAACGCTGTCTGTGATAAATAACGTTGATTGTCAAAAGAAAACTGTGGATAAATGTTAGGCTGTTTTGGCTGTAGGCATCGGGGGGAGAGAGAAAAAATAAAAATAAAAAAATAATAATAAAAAAAAAAAAGAGAACTTTCTTTTGCTGTGGTTTTGTTTAAGTGTCTTTCTTGTGTCCCGACCGCCTGGAGTGCATGCACTTGTGGCAGTAGAAGATGTCGGGGACGTTGGACTTCTTGATCTTGACGCAGGACAAGTGCACCCAGATGGCGCACTGGTTGCACTCGATCATCGGCCGCCCGGCGAACGGCTTGCCGCAGTAGCACGTGATCAGGTCCCACGAATCGTCGCCTGAAGAACGCACACAGATGCATATCAGGGGGAAAACATTTTTTTTTTTTTTTTTAAATAATTGGAACATAAATGACTGAGTTTTAGACAAAAAAGAAAGACAACCAGACAGAAAGACTCAACAAAAGCATACTTGAAATCTTACTGTTAAAAAAAACTATATATATATATATATATATATATATATCTAATGTGTTATAATTATTATTTATCTGGAGGAAACATCAAGCTGCTCAACAAGTGTTTTTGGGGACTTGCTTCAATGAAGAAAAAAATAAAGAGACGTAATAGAATGTGCTTTGGAAATATTCTACTGGACTAAACCAATTTTAACATAGTATGACATTATCTGATTGGCCTGGATTTTCTTTGAAGACAAAAAAAAAAACAAAAAAAAACGGCTATTACAGGTGAAAGGCCGTTTTAGCAGTTCTTGAAAGCGTGACTTTTTAAAACTGTGGTAACCCGTCAAATCGGTTACAAGCCCATGCCTCGTGTGGAGTCGTTACTGGTTTTAATATTTCCAGTGCTTAGCCCAGCTCTTGGTATAATTGAGAATGTTATTTAAAAAATAATATGTTTTTATAAATGAATTGACTTAGTTGGCAACTCACCTGATTCCACCATGATGTCTTCATCGGCGATCCAGGTCTCGCCCTCGCTGGAGCTCATCTCGGCGTCCCCGACGGCCTCGTCGGGCGCCATTTTGTCGGCGGCCCGGGGGCTGTGGCCGGGGTCGACGTGCGGCGCGGGTCCACCGCGGCCGGGCCGCCACTCTTCTGAGTCGCTTTGCGGTGCCGAGCTCTTCAGCTTCTTGGCTTTGGGTTGCTTGGAGTTCTTGCTGCGCTTGATGCGCGGCCGCTTCTCGCCCTCGCTGCTGCCGCTGTCCGCCGCCGCCACGGCCGAGCCGAGCGACGGCTTCTTGTGCTTTTTGTCCTTTTTGCGCTCCGCCTTGGCGCCGGCCGCCTGGCTCTCATACAGGGAGTCTTTCAGGCGCATCTTGTCCAGCAAAGTGCTATCGGGGTGTACGCTTTTGCCCTTGTTGGCGCGGGCCTTGTGGACAAACGTGTGGATGGTGTGGATGTCTGGGCCGCCGTCGGGCCACGTGCCGCTCATGGAGCCGCCGCCGCCGCCATCTGCAGACGAACTGTGGGCAGAGCTGGATGACGTCGGGGACCACGAGCTTTCCTACGAGCCAGGAATGATGCATTTTGTTTGTGAATAAGAGACATTAACCGAGGTTGTTATCTCGTTTCCCCCCCAAAAAAACAAAGTTTTCCAAGGTATCGCTGGCTCGATTTTGCTTTGTGCTGCAGATAAACCTTTGAGGTAGGACAAATAGCGTAATAATTGAAGTTAGCGTTCCACTTCAGACACCGTCGGTTGAAAAGCACGAAATAAAACGAAGCTACTATTAATAATGAACTGTGAGGGTGAGCTCACCTCTTTGGGATTGGGGATGTAGCCAGCGTAAGCCAGGACAAAGCTGCAGAATTTGTTGAAGTCCTCCACGGTCCTTCTCTTCCTCTCCGGGGGCTACGCCAAATAAAGTCCACGGTTGATGTTTGTTTAATGGACGTGAATAGTGTAGCAGGGGGTTTGTGGTGGTACTTACCAAAGGTTCAGTTTTGCACGTCAAAAGTGAATCTGTAGGCAGAGAAAGACATGAAACCAGTTGATTTACAACTTTTTTTTTTTTTTTTTTTAAATTGTTCGATATTACGAATGATGAGCATTTTTGAGCATTGTTTGAAGACATGCATACCCAAGGCCGCAGGTTTTGGTAATGAGCCAAGCTAACTAAGGCTAGCTTTAGCCGCTAAACGGCTCAATATCTTAAAGGCGGATTATTAAGTGATACGTGCAAATAAAAACGCGTGGTTCATTAATAACGTCGACGGTGGAGCGGTAGCTGACGCGTGGACATTTTAAGTGTGCATTTCATGCGGGGAAATGACGCTGGTGGGTTAGCCGGACCACTTGGAACATGTTTGAATTGTCTCGGAGCTAAGCCGCTAACATTGACCGACAAGTGTTCCACATGGAGTGCACGAATATAGCGTTCTCGTTTGGTGGTCATTCGATCGTCCGGCGCTTTTAAACGCGGTTTTAAATTCAAACTGCCGGTGGCAGAACGTCAAGGATGGGGCGAAGTTGTCTTTAGCAGTTAGCAGCTAACGTGCTAATCGCGCCGTGGGAAGCGTGTCAATGTCGCTCGTCAACTCGCTTTTTTTGTTTTTGTTTGTTGAGACATTAGTCCGCGTATATTTGCTTCATTGGCGGGAGAGGCAACAGTGTGATCACCACTGACGCCCAATTAGACAACTTTAATCCGATATGTGTGGTGTCGGGCAACGAATGGGGGCGAGCTCGGCGCGGTTATCAAAGCCAAACCGAACGCCGCGTCCAAACGTGTAAAATGCAACCATCGGCGTCCAGAACGTATGGTCCCAATCCCCCCGAAAAGAGCGGACGAACTTGCATTATTTGACCAGCAACTTTGCGGTAGTTTTCGCGAAAATGGAGAACGGCGACATGCGCAAGCGAACGCGAAGGCAACGTTAGCCGGGCTTTCGATAGCTCCGGTTCCCGTCCGCGAATGTGTTAAACCCCGAGCAAAGCGGCTTACTTTATGAATCCCTCCTCGATGCGAGAAAACATTACCTTGGTGCTCGGACATTATGTCAAGCATTGTCCCTTTCGACGAGCAGGCCTTAAGGTCCGAGAAACGGGACCAAGAGCGGGCGCGCTAGCCGGAGCGAGGCGGCCGTCGCGGTGTTGCCTTCTCCCGGCGTGACCGCGTCCGAATTGTCGGGCAACTGCTGGACCCACCGAGGCAAGAAACAAAACAAACAAACAAAAAAAAGGCTTCGTCAACAACCTAATGGGTTGACAAAAGGAAAAAAAAAAAAAACAACAACTCTTCACTGCTGAAGTGTGGCCACACTACGAGCGACAAAGTGCACTTTTTCTGTCGCTCGTCCCATTCCGCTGGTCGCTGCGTTTAAAATCCGTGCCGCCACCGTACAGCTCGGCTGTAAAACATCGTTCAATTCAGGCGAGCCGGGAACTTGTCCGATATATAAAGATAAATATATATACGTGGTATCTAGTTTATCTTTCGTAGTCGGTCAACACGACAGTATTCCCACTACCACTCCTCCTCCTCCTCTTCTACGCGCGGCAGAAGCCTCTTGAGTTCGTTCCCCCCAGAGGACGATGGGAAATGGAGTTTTCATGGGTGACGAACCGACGACAATTCGGCCTGTTTGAACTACATTTCCCGCAGGTACACTGGGATATGATGCGATTTCGACAAGCTACGCGGCGAAATAGTTTGGACTCGACACGGCGATGTGTATATATATAGATATGTATATATAGATATATTTGTGACATATAATGACGGGCCTCGGATAGAGAATGTTGCGTACTTTAAGTGCGTGCTGCCCCTTTGTGCTATTTAGTGTCAAGAATCGCATTGTCGTAGGCTTGTGCTAATTAGCGTTAGCATCTGTAGCACCATGCTGCATGACTTGCTCCAAGGATTAGACGCCGGAGGTTTCCTTATCATACAAGGTACATGGTAACTTTAAACACCTCACAGTGACACTAAGACTAACGAGACCTGTACTTAATCAAAGATTCCTGTAGTTATTCGGGCCGACGCCTTCTATGGAGCTTCATCAAGGCAGCATTGAACAGGTTGTCAACATGCTGCTGTGAGACATCTTATTGACGATTGAGGCATGAATTAATCAGTGCTGTGAATTTCAGGGCGGAGGTAGTCCATGTCCTCAGCTTCGAAGTCAGCGAGGACGAGCTGAAGAATGGCTTGCAAGAATCACCCATTGAAAGGTATTTATTAAAACAACCCTCGAGGTTCAGTTGGAATCAGTGGCGTCGCCAGGGCTATTTTTAGGGGGCTTCAGCCCCCCTGCCCCCGACGATTAAGTTTTGGGCCAAATACAAGTTTTTTTTTTTTTTCAGGCTCCACTTTCACAACGCTTACAGCGACCCCCTGGGCTGGACCAGCCGTGGCGCTTTCACGGTGGACCAGTTCTGCGTTGAGAGAGTCGCGCAGCTCGCCAAGCAGTCCTCGCGAGTCAAGCCGCCCATTTTAGTCATCGACTCGCTCTCTTGGGTCCTGAGACATGTCAGCCCACCTGCGGTCTGCAAGACTCTCCAACAGCTTAAAAATGGTGACCTACTGTTTTAGTTCCCGTAGGAAATCTCAAATTGTGATTTAGTCTGCGTGTATTTAAGTAGTCTGTTGCAGGGCCAAACTCTCACAGCTATTAACGGTATGGATCACATATTTTAAAAGAAGTTAACCACTGTAAAAACAACGACCTAACTCTGATGGACAAGTGAAGACGCTGGCTACTTCCTGGAACTTTCTCTGTACATTATTCTCCCGCGTATTCACGGTTCAACATTCACAAATTCGCCTAGTTTCGGTTATTCTCTGGAAAATTCACGTATTCTTGACTTTGAGACAGATTTTTTTTGTATTCTTTCTGGAACGCTAAGATGCCAACAAAGTTTTGAATGACTTTAGAGGCATATTTTTGCTGAAATCGTTGGTAGCCATTGCGGTGCATGGACAACAACAACAACAAAAGCACTGTGCACCGTTTGTACATCAGGGGGATTTGTCGGAAACCTCATCAGTCTCCTCCATTCCGACATGCATCCGCGGGGAATGGTGGGCAGCCTGTGCCAATTGGCCACCTCGGTCATCACTGTGGCTGCAGGAGGAGACCAAGCGAAGATAACCAGGCGACTAAAATCAGGAAAGGTTTTGCAAGATGTAAGTGTTAAATATGTGATTACTTTTTTTTTTCCGTCAAATATAAGAACATGAACTATTTCTTGATGCGTAGGAGGAGCTTTTCTCCATCAAAGATGACCTGACTGTGGTTGGACAGAGCAAACCGAGCCGGGCTGACCCACAAGAACAGGAGGTACTATTGGACTTATTACAGTCGGACACAATCCAAATTATCATAACATTATGCCTTTTTGTACCTCCTAATATTGCAGTAATTCACCTACTGCGGCCCGATTTGTAATGCAGATTTTTAGGTAAACAAAAACAAAAAAGGTGTTGACATACATTTACAAAGTGTGAAAAAAGTGTTTCGAAGTGATTACAGCATATGGTACATTTTAAGGCTTAAACTAAAAAGTTTATTTCTTGAAAAGGACATTTTACTATTCTCATAAAACTTACATTTCCGAACAAGTAATGGAGAGGGAACAGTTTGCGATGAGCCATAATGCTCCTGATGTTAGCATCTGCCTGGTAAAATGACTTGAAATTAATTCCGAGACCTTTTTAAAAGTTCCATTTGGGGTTCTTGCAGGCAGACCCAACAGCCAACTTAACCTTCAACCTACGCTTGTCTGACACAGAGCGCGACGCTAAGGAGAAGCTAGCACTGCCCTTTGTCTTCAGTAAAGAGAAGTAAGAGACATTCTCGAGTTTCTATTTTTCAATTTTCTTGGTGTTCACTCTTTACTCTTGTTTTTGTGTCCTAGAAAAGCAGCTCTTCTCCACACCAGTTCGGGGCGAATCGTGTACGAGCCCGATGCTAACGACGACTACGACCAGGAGGATCCAGACGACGATCTTGACGTGTGATCAGCTTATTTGCTTTACTGATCAATCCCTCATGGAAAACAATATGTTTTTAATGACTTTAAATGAATTGTTGAATCTGAAATGCAACACTGCATTAAAAAACACTTACCTTGTGGTGGTCTGCAACCGGTTGATTCCGCTTTTTATTTTGCATCCTTCCTAAAGTGCTTCAGGATAAACTTTATTTGCCATTATTCAGGGTACCTGTAAAAATAAGAGACATTTTATATTACACACCAATTTTTGGCCCACTCTTTAGGGATGAATGAAGTAGGACTGATGCCCAACCACTGTGCTGTAACACATTATCTAGCTTCACGCCTTTGTTTATTTTTTGATTTCTTAATTTTAAATGATTGCATCAACAGGACCCTTGGCTGTTTCTGCTGAAAACCATATGATTATTTTGGAATTTGCCACATATCTGTTCTTAATACATAGAATTTGAATAAACATGATGAAATGTAAACATCATAAAAATATGTTTGTTGCATTACATGCGTATAGCATGTGGAAAACCACCATACAATACCATGTTGACCTAATGACAAATGTGCACAATGCAGACAACCCCGATAAGTGAATGTTCCATGAAAAGTTCAAAATTAGAAAGATGAAACTGTTCAAAAGTGTAACTATGAGTAGAACCTTTTCTAAATCTCAGTGAAACAAATAGATTGCAACACAAGGTGGTGCTTCGAGGGAATATTTGGTTAAAATATGACATATTAGAGACTAAAGCAGATGTCACATCACCAGAAAGAGCCAATCACACGCTTCGGCATTAGAAAGAGGAAGTGATATGAAAAAAAATAAGCTTTTGCAATTGTTTTTCAAATGTTCCTAAAATTGCAATCATGGAAATTTTCAAAAACAACTGTAATTTAATTACACATTTTCTTCCAGTAATGTAAAGGATTAGTGTACAGGGATGTCAAACTCATTTTTGTTGCGGGCCACATTGCAGTTATGGTTTCCCTCAGAGGGCCGTTATGACTGTGAAACCAAACGAATGTTTAAGCGCCTCATCATACTAATGCATATAAAGAACAAATTGAAGGCTAACTAGTTTTGAAACCAGAAGTCAAGGATAATAGTTTCATTGTTCAAGTTACTGTAAAAAGGGGTTTGGTAACAAACAAAAAAAGTTTGCAATATATTTATATCTATTATTCATTACATATGACAATTAGAAATTTGGTACAAACTTTAGCAAGAATCATGGAAGTTGACGCGCATGATATGCTTTTGCCGGCCACATAACTTTGTGACTTCATTGATTATGTGCCATTTTTGTTTGGTTCTGTGCCGTGAGATTTTTCTTTTCTTTTTTTGCTCAGTAAATATGGTGAAATAAATTGAAGTAGGATATTATTGTATGCAAAGATGAACGATTTTGGAACACAGTACGTTTCCTTTTCTTCCACGTGGACGAGCTGCGCGCGACCCCGAGATTCCCTTCCGGAAGTGACATCACGTCGGCAATGGCGGCTCGCAGTTTCATTCCGGATTTCCAGTGGACTACAAACTGATTTTACCCACACAAGTTGGGACTGTGTGGGAGTTTTGTTTTGTTTTGTTGTTGTTTTTTTTTAAGGACGACCTCGCGTCGGACGCCCGCGCACAGCGAAGACGAATCGAGCTGCCGTTGGAGCAGGAGGCGACCGGCAGCTTGTTTTGGACTTGTTTTTGCACCGGGTTCAAGGTGGTCACCCTGTCGAGCGAGCTAGCGCTAGCGCTAGCTCGGCGGCTAGGAGCTAACGCTGCTCAGCTCGACGAGCTCCCCAAAAAACAGCAGAGCCCTTCTCAGCACATTCGCCTACTATACCGATGTCGTCGATTTAATGCTCATCGTGCCACAAGTGTGCAGAGCGAGGTACTCACACGTTTGCTTGGCTCCCTTTTTTTCCGACTGGTGGGGGCTGGGGGGGGGGCGACTGCAAATCGCACACTTGGCGGCTAATGCCGACTGTCACTCGCAGTTCTTCCACCGACTGCTGACTCGTCCTGGCCCGCCAACATGCTGAAGACCCGCCAGTGTTTACTCGGCATCCGCACTTTCCTCGGGGTCACGTCCAGAATATGGGGCTTCTTCATGTACATCCTCAGGAAGCACCTGCGAACGGTAAGACGTGCTCGTGAGGCACACCTGAACAAAACAAAGCCTGCGAATATTCTCAGTCATCCAGGTCGTCTCATCGGTGGTCGCAACTGGACTGTTGCGGTTGTTGTCATGCACCTACAGGCGAGATCGGACAGGTAGAGCCGAGCTGTTTATCCCCTAAGGCCTGCCACAGGCTGAAAAAGCTTTCAAATCTTAGAGTGATAATCTGTTCAAGAGCCCACATGAAAATAAATCAGGCATTTAACAGTTGTGTGTGCGGTTGTGCTCCGATACAGAACACCGCGCATTTAAGTGTCTATACTGTCTGTCGAGCTCGAATCCAGTCCTCCAAGACAGAAAGCTAACAAAAACGAAGAAGAACAAACACTTCCTGGTATGTTGCACAGATGTTTCCAGAGTGTTTCCGAAGGGACTGGAGGTGGAAGTGTTGTAGAATGCTCATCTCGTTAAAAAAATACTTCTTGCAGTCCGGGGAACTGGCTTAAAAATACAACATCGGGTAGGACTTGTTTCTTTTTATTTAAGCCTGATTCCTTGTTCCCCAGTCGGGGCGCTTCTTGATTCGACACGGGGCTCTCCCCACACACGTGAAGGTTTTTGATCGTTAATATTGAACATATTATTTAAGATTGTCGGCCCCAACCCGTTTCGAACCATATTATCGGGACAAAGTCGCTCTGAACGCACTTCAGAGCACAGGATCTTGTGGCAAAATCGGGACTACAACAGCCAGATTTAGCAAACCGACATTGTTTTTAGTAAATACATTTTGGGACAATTTCATTGAGATTGGATGATGATCTCTCACGGCACACTTGCGCTTGGGAATCATGGACGTCATTCTTTCATCCTGTAAATTTTGTCCGCAACAGTGTTCTCTGATTGTTCCATATGTTTCCTCGTGATTTTTTTGACGACTGTGTTTTGTGTTTCCTTCGCAGATCATCCAGTATCAGACGGTGCGATATGACACCTTGCCTCTGTCGCCTATCTCCAGGAACAGACTGAGTGAGTACACGCTACGCTAATAGGCCCGCTAATGCCGGTTCGTAAGTGTAACGGCGGCCGCTGGTTGCCTCCTGCTCCAGACGGAGTCAAGAGGAAGATTCTGGTCCTGGACCTGGACGAGACCCTGATCCACTCTCACCACGACGGGGTCCTGAGGCCCACGGTGAGGCCGGGAACGCCCCCCGACTTCATTCTCAAAGTAAGACTTTTACAAGCGCAAATTGGAACAGTTCTACCTCAGAGGCGACTGACTTTGGTTCGTCTTTCCGCGCAGGTCGTCATTGACAAGCACCCGGTGCGATTCTTCGTACATAAAAGGCCACATGTGGACTTCTTTTTAGAAGTGGTGCGTGTTGTACCCGATGATGTGTTGTGTGCGTTTGTTGCTGTCGACGCATTGTATGTAACGTGTCACGTGGCGCGTGCAGGTGAGCCAGTGGTACGAGCTGGTGGTGTTCACAGCCAGCATGGAGATCTACGGCTCAGCGGTGGCGGACAAGTTGGACAACAATAGGAACATCCTCAGACGCAGATATTACAGACAGGTACGACGACTAAGTACTTCGGAATCTAATAAAAGCTCACGGAAACAGGAGGTAGGGTTAGTCAAAATAGTAATGTGGGGAAAAAAGGTCCGAAAAGTCGATGTCAAAATATGTATTTTCTTTCACGTAAAATTATAAATCTTTCTGTCTTTTGGCAGCATTGTACATTGGATCTAGGTAGTTATATCAAAGACTTGTCGGTAGTACACGACGACCTGTCCAGTATTGTCATCCTCGACAATTCGCCCGGTGCTTATCGAAGCCATCCAGGTAAAAAAAAAAAAAAGCCTCACCACCGTCTCCCTGTGTTGAATGCAAGTGTAAAAATAAGACAACCCTTGTACTCTCCAGATAATGCAATACCCATCAAGTCCTGGTTCAGTGACCCCAGTGACACAGCACTTCTTAACTTGCTGCCTATGCTGGATGCGTTAAGGTCAGCGCTGAAACAGTTCCTATCCTCCGGTTATCATGATCATTCTAAAACGTACAATTTTGCATCTATTTTAGGTTCACCGCCGACGTCCGCTCCGTCCTCAGTCGAAATCTCCACCAGCATCGGCTCTGGTAATTGGTCGATTGCTGGGAATCGGTCAATAGACGACCCGCCAGCGCTTCCTCGTTGGAGGAGCGTTGGGATGAACACTTTGGGTGCCAGATTTTTAGCCCCGCCGCCATCTTAGTTCTATACTTGACCCCCCCGTCCCGACCCTGGCAAAAAAATGAACTGGAGCTTCTCCGACGCCTTTTTAAACTTTTTTTTTTTTTTTTTTTCCCTCATCGCTGATTAAATGAAGAGGATCCATCCACAAAGTAAACAATATTACAGATTCAAATTTTTATGATTCACTGATCAAGTACGCTATTTCTTTTTCTTTTTTTTCAAAAGGATACAGTGTTTTTTTTTCTTGCAAGACACGTCTCATCCTTGGGATATTCTTGTTTGTTTTTGTGGATTTTTAAATAAACAAGAATGAAAAACACGAGGATAAAACATATGGCTTGTACCCATTCTCTGGACTGCTGTGCTGTCTTTTCCATATCTGTCACCATTAAATAACATTTCACTCTGCTCATGGGATTGCAATTGCACTTGATTTGTGTTGCCACTCTCCTTCTCTTCTGTTTTTCTTACTTTTGTTTGACAGCCCTCCCCTTTCCTGTATGGATTTTAGAGCCTTTCAAAATGCCTTCTGAACAATAATGCCCAGGCTCCGAAGCCATGTCTTTATTGGCTCTGTCTTACTACTACTAATAATAATAATAATAAAAAACACTTGTCAGCATCAGTTGGAAGCACTGATAGTTTCTGTCCTCATTGAGCAGCAATTATCCTTGGAAATGAAATGCTCCCTGTCATAAAGCCTTCTCATTAACTTTCCTGGTGACGTAGTAACATGTCATACCAGTGAGGTCAGAATGTAAAAAGTACTCAACAGACTTCTGCTTTTTAACATTTCTGTCATTCAAACCCTGCGGGCTCTATGCTGGCCATTTGTGTCCACCTCGCTTCCTTTTTTTGGAACCATTGTAGCCAACGTAAAATAAAAAATTCTAAGGCTGCGGTTTTTGTCTTATTTTGTCATTTTCTACTAAAGCTCTTCTACTGTATAATATACTGTTTACATGAAAATGTACCTTTTGGCTATGTCGTGGCCATTATGGGTAAATTAAAACCCATCAAAAGTGCACTAAATTATTGACTGGGTGGAATCTGCCTGTCACTGGCATAAAAAGAGGAACAAAGATACAGTACATTATTTGTATCTTTCAAATATAACGTTGAGTTTCCCCACCTTTATTAAGCCAATGCACATATTTATGTGACAAAAACCTCACCAAAAACACAGAAGACAATATCTTGATTTACAAATGCTCATAGTGAGGATAAGCGCAACAGAAAATGAATGGATGTATACGCAGGTTGCCAACATTTAAATGTTCTGCCTGTCACTACAGTTAAATGCCACTGTCATAAAAAGAGAAACGAAGATACATTATTTGGAGTGAATGGATAATTTTTGAACTGATTCAGTGAAATTGGATAATTTCTTGCAGCACGCGAATGTGGTTGGGAATCACTACGCGAGACTATCCCTGGAGGTTTAATTTTGATCTAATGTAGCTTTTCAGAATAAAAGCTCTTGGAAAGCCGCATATGTGATGATTAACTGTAGAGTCAGTGTTAACATTCAAATATTACAGTGGCTTACAATAAAGTGAAATATACTATTTAGGAATAGAACATCTGCCTTGTTTTTGGTGAACACTTAGGTCTACTATACTACAGTATGTTAATATTGGTTTGATGGTGCTACTTGGAGAGCTAAGTTTTTTTTAATTTTATTTTTTGAAGTGGTACGTCGTGCGAAAAGTTTGAGAACCACCAGCTTGAGTCAATTTTCAAAAGTTGTTTAAAGTTTCCGAACAAATATTTGAAAACTTAAAAGCAGTTAAATGTTCAAATCTAGTTGCTTAAGTTTGCATCAATAACTCTCGCAGGAAATTCCTTCGAAAGGTGATGTATTGCCTTTCAAAATAAAAGCGACACATTCCGCTCGTGGTAGTAACTCGACTCCTCCTCGAGTCTGGGCGGGCCCACGCTCTGTGTCGTGGACGCGCACGCCAGCTCAGGCACGCACCCGCCGCGCGGCCACGCCACCGGCCAGGCTCCCTCCCCCCCCCTCCCCGTCTCCTTCCTGTTGTTCCAACTCCATTTTCCCCTCTCTAAAGTCCACCTTGACCGCCGTGTACCGCGGCGACGACGCGCGGAACAGCGGCGGAGCGCCGAGGGTCGCCGTCGCCGGGTCTCGAGTCCTCCGAGTCTTCCGATCGGCCGCGGCCCGCAACTTTTCCACCGGACAGTGACGTCATCTCCGTCAAGACGTAAGTTCTTCAACTTTT
Source organism: Phyllopteryx taeniolatus (assembly GCF_024500385.1). Lineage (NCBI taxonomy): Eukaryota > Metazoa > Chordata > Actinopteri > Syngnathiformes > Syngnathidae > Phyllopteryx > Phyllopteryx taeniolatus. The sequence continues at coordinate 5,483,080 of NC_084524.1, read as the reverse complement.
TAATCTCACCCCCTCTCCCGTGTACAAGGGTGACGGGAGCGCGCCCCTCGTCAACTTTGTGACTGTATGTCCCGGTACCGACAGGCCAGGACCGGAAGCATCGCGCGGCGAGTTCCGGACATGGTGGTCGCGTGAGGCGATCGCGAGATTCGCGCTGCAACCACCCCCCTCCCCCCCCCCACGCGCACACACACCCGTCAGGTAGAATTGAGATGTTGACGTCACAGACGGGGAGTCTGTTACATCAGCGTATTGTTGTGCTCTGTAAGCTAGTGGTTTTCACATCTGCTTCGCAGTCCAGAGGTTAAGGGTTCGAGTCCCGCATCGGGCCTTATTGTTAAGTTTGCATATTACACTGGCTTCCTCCTACATTCCAAAAAAACATGCACGTTAGGTTAATTAAAGACTGAATTGACAGATCGCTTTTAGAGGGGCTGACGACGGTGGTGTGACTCCATGACCTGATCATCAATTGTTTGGGAGTGGAGCTGATGATCACATCAGTGGCTAATCAATGCCCGGATTTTGACCCAGACGGTTGTTTACTCGGGCTGCGTCGCCGTGGCGACCGCTGCACGCTGCGAAAAAAAAAAAAAAGCGTAGGAAATAACTGGACTTGCAACACTGAAGCCGATTCTTCCCAACGGGTGGCCGCTACACTCAACTTGTTGCTAAAGTTAGCTTGTGTGGCTAAATCGGCGCTCAGCCGGCATCCCAGCAATGTATGTGTGTGCGTGTGAATGTCTATTTTTAGCTGCATGTTGTTTTGACTTTGCTGATCTTCACCACTTGTACCGTCGCTGATCAATAATCGCACACAAATGCACACACGCGAGAATGTCGCCAGGTGACGGCGGCGGCCTGAGGCCAGGGCGTGGGAAGCGCCACGTCGACGAGACGCCAAGGTAGCAATCAGAAAGCGAGCGAGAGGGGGAAAGAGGAGCTCCAAGAAACCCATTTCAACAATGACTTTGACTTGAGCTCTTTTGATTGGCTGCCCAAAGGTGGGCTGAGATGGCGGGTGCTTCGGTCAAGGTGGTGGTGCGCGTGCGCCCGTTCAACGCCAGGGAGACGGGTCGCAACGCCAAGTGTGTCATCCAGATGCAGGGCAACACCACCTGTAAGACGCATACACATACACACACACACAGGTGCGCACATGCTCAGCTTTGTGTTGTCTTCGCAGGCATCGTCAATCCCAAACAGTCCAAAGATGCGGCCAAGAACTTCACTTTTGACCACTCCTACTGGTCGCACACCACGGTAACGGCACCAACACACACACACACAAACACACACACGATACTGACTGCATGTGTGTGAGCTCAGGCCGAAGATCCTGCCTTTGCAAGCCAGCGTCAGGTGTACAAGGACATCGGCGAGGAGATGCTGCTGCACGCCTTCGAAGGTGAGCCGTCAGCGGAGGCGTCAGCAGTGACGATGACGTCGTGCCTCACCATCTTTGTCTGGGGCAGGTTACAACGTGTGCATTTTTGCGTACGGCCAGACTGGGGGAGGGAAGAGCTACACCATGATGGGCAAGCAGGAAGCCGGGCAGGAGGGCATCATTCCGCAGGTATGGCCAGCACATGCCCGCCAAAGTTCTCAACACAGCGATGGAGTGCAGCGATGGGAAGTAACCTTTGGTATTACGATTAATCGGCCAGCCGAATTTATCGATACTAGCTCTTTTCAAAGCAGTAAAAAATCATCCGATTGTTATTGTAAGCATTACGGGACCAAAATGAGAACGTTTTTTTTTTTTTTTTTTTTTAATTAATCATCTGATTAATTTGGTTTTCAGATTTAGTTTCTGCCAAATATGGGCATCATCCTAAAAAAAATCAGTATCAGTGGGGCCCTAGTATTTCTTTTCTGACACATTTTACCTGCATTTGAAAACAGACAGTTTACTTTTGTACTAACTCACATTTAAAAGGGTTGAATAAGTACTTTTGCCATCTTTTTATTTTTTTTTATTTTTTATTTTTTTAAACAGAAGTATCTGTACTTTGTTTGTACTTTTGCCACCTTTGTTGATGTGCGCGCGTGCATCTTCAGCTGTGCGAGGACTTGTTCCAGAGGACCGGGACCAACGCGGATCCCGACCTGAATTATTCCGTTGAGGTAATCGCCATCTTCCCGTACTTTTTTTTTTTCTCAAATCACGAGCTTGGCTGACACCCATCCCGCCGCAGGTGTCCTACATGGAGATATATTGCGAGCGCGTCCGGGATCTATTGAACCCGAAGTCCCAGGGGACCCTGCGGGTGAGGGAGCACCCCATCCTGGGGCCGTACGTGGAAGACTTGTCCAAACTGGCCGTGACCGGATTCCCTGACATCCGCGACCTAATGGATGCCGGGAACAAAGCCCGGTCAGTTTTTTCGTCCGACTCGGCGGGACGTGCGAGACGTTCCACCACTCACTTCAAATATACATAGACCCCGCTTTGGCGTGGGATCGTACCGCCATATTGAATGTGTCAATGTGGAGTTTATGCCGCATTCATTTGCCCTTTAGCGATATTACAACAAAACCAATGTATGTATTTTTCGAATGTTTTCATGAGTGTTTACAGCTACTAATGTATGTAAAATTGTCCCTGGGCTGTTGAATATTGAAATATATCAGAGTAAACATTCATAATGCATATATTGGTTTTGATGGCTATTTGTTTCCCGGTAAATTAGTCTGTGGGTTTACATACGTACAGCATATCGGATGTCTTTGCGAAGGTTGTGATCAATTGCTCGTGTCTTGATCCGACTGACAGGACGGTGGCGGCCACGAACATGAATGAGACGTCGTCCCGCTCCCACGCCGTCTTCACAATTGTCTTCAGCCAGCGGCGCCGAGATGTCGTGACCCAGCTGGACACGGAAAAGGTGAGCGCCGCGTGTACGACTTGACGCACACGCTTGACACGTGCGCGTACGTCTTCTCAGGTCAGCAAGATCAGTCTTGTGGACCTGGCGGGAAGCGAACGCGCCGACTCCTCAGGGGCCAAAGGTACCCGACTCAAGGTCAGAGAACACACAGGTGTTTTTGGTTTTGTTAACGTTTGGGAAGTTACTGTAACATTTGTGTGCAGGAAGGAGCCAACATCAACAAGTCTCTCACCACGCTGGGAAAAGTCATCTCCGCTCTGGCCGACATGGTATGAATCCCTCTCCTGTTTTAGTCCTTTATCTTCATTTTCATCATTTTTCTTCATCTCCCTGTGCCTGGTGGCGGTGCAGCAGAGCAGCAAGAAGCGGAAGAGCGACTTTATTCCCTACAGAGACTCGGTGCTGACGTGGCTCCTCAAAGAGAACCTGGGTGAGCAGCACAAGCGGGAGAATGCAAAGTGTGACGTCACAATCCATGGATCATTTGTTCTATTTTCAATTGGCAATGAAAAAAAAAATGACAAAGTGACTATTTTACTAATTTTTTTTTTTTTAATCTAACAAAAATAATTTTAGGCTCAGAAAAATATATATCATTTTTGTTTATATATACCAGTATATTTTTTTTTTGGTTTGTTCTTACGTGACTTGTAAATTAGGTAACTAGCATTAGGAAAGACACATTGGGTGCCACAACCAGTCTGGACCACGTCATCAAAAAAAAAAAAAAAAAATCCATCATAATCGACACTCGTGTTGTTTCAAGTAACTGTTTATACTAAGTACCACCTAAAAAAAAGTACTTAGCTCTTCAAGTACCACCGTCATGACCAACATTAAACTACAGTAGCGTGGTAGGCCAAAGTGTTTCCCCAAAAAAATGACAGTTTTTTTTTTTTTTTTAATATATATTATTGTAAGCCACTGCAACGTTATGCAGTTTGCCCATTAACACGGTTCTTAAATAAATGAAAATAAAAAAGTAGACTTCAGTAATGATTCAATTAAAATGTATTGCATATTGAGTTAAAAAGTTTACCTGAATATACATGATCTTAAGAGTAAATGCAAATGTACTGAACTTAAAGTTAAATACAACTGAACTGTACTTGGGCAGTGTTTATTTTTTAATTTAAATTTGAATACAGAAAAATCTGGCATTTTTCCCTTGATATGAATTGGATTTTAAAAAACAAATAGCTCCCTTTTTTAGCTTTCTACTTTTTGATTGCCAGTTGAAAATACATTTTTCACATCTTTGGTTTCAGGCGGAAACTCTCGCACGGCCATGATCGCCGCTCTCAGTCCTGCCGACATCAACTACGAAGAAACCCTCAGCACTTTGAGGTCAGAGCTCCTCGCACTTCCTCCCGTTGGACTTAATCCGCTTTGACCTGCCCGCGCTCCCGCTCCAGGTACGCCGACCGAGCCAAGCAGATCCGCTGCAACGCCATTATCAATGAAGACCCCAACGCCAAATTGATCCGAGAGCTGAAAGGGGAAGTGGAACGACTCCGGAGCCTTCTCTTCGCTCAGGGCCTGCACGAGCTCATCCACAACCAGGGTATGCCGCATTCCATCTTCCGCGCTCACCACATGCCATGTTCACAGCTCACCGCATTCCACACAACTGTTTCGATGTGTTCCACATCATACTCTGCGTGTGTTTGTCATATTGTTCGACATCTGGGATGTCAAACTATATTTCATTGAGGGCCTCATCGTAGTTATGATTTCCCTCAGAGGGTCGTTAAAACTGTGTAAATAATATTATGTGGAACAATCGCCCAGGCATTTCGTTGTTATGATTTATGCTGGATACTGGTACCTTGACTGATGAGTTTAATTCAGGGATGTCTAAACTTTTCCCCACGGAGGGCCACATACAGGAAAATGGATGGAAGAGGAGGGCCTTGTGTTTGGGACCCTGCAAAAAACAACCCAATATTGGACGTCAACATATGTTACACAGTTAAATGTTTTGAAAGGGGAAAAAAAAAAAAAAAAACGTGTTATCGGTGACAAAGCAAAACGTTATCTGGATTAGTGGTATATTAACGTTTAAAATGTATCATTATTTTTTTATTAAAAAAAAAAAGTGTAACATCTTGTAACATTCAACTTTTATATTTTTTTCATTTTGAAAATAAAAATAGCCAATATCTTGTAACATTACACTTTGAAACAATGCTAAATAAAAAGTCGTGTGAGATCTTATACATTATTTTTAGGAAATAGACACATGAAGTACAAGTATTTGCTTTTGTGGGCTACTCGTGGCGAGCTAGATGTGGCCCGCAGGCCACGAGTTGGAACCATGTCCTACATGTACACGTGTGTGTGTGTGTGTTTGCAGACTGGTATTTACAGATGTGTGCATTACCGTCAGCCTTGACATTCCAAAAGTAACGTGACTCTCTCCTCTCTCCAGCCAACAACAATGGCTCCTCCTCAGCGGGCGTATCCTCACCGTTGACAATCACAGCCAATGGGACGGCCGAGCCGAAAGACTCCGCCTCCTCAGGTGCGTTTGAACTCAATGAGTCAGCTGCTGTCAATCATCTTTCGGCCGGGGAGGAGGAGGTTGCCACGGAGACCATCAGTAAAGAGGAGGCAGCTGAGAGACTGCTGGTATGATCAGAATCAAAATCCTCTTTATTTGACAAGTATGTCAAAAACACACAAGGAATTTGTCTCCGGTAATGGCGCCGCTCTCGTACGACAACAGATAGCCGTTTTGACAAAAACTCTCCCGTGTGTGCGTGTATCAGGAGACAGAGAAGATCATGGCTGAGCTCAACGAGACTTGGGAGGAGAAGTTAAGGAAGACGGAATCCATACGTTTAGAGAGGTGAGTCGAGCTCGTTCGAACGGCTTCAACTTTTCCTTCGCGTGTCGTAAACGTGTGCGTGCGTCACAGGGAGTCGCTCTTGGCCGAGATGGGCGTGTCCATTAAAGAAGATGGAGGGACTCTTGGGGTCTTCTCTCCTAAAGGAGTGAGTGACCATCCAGCACACACATAATTATCAAATTTTACTTAAAGTGGGCGTTTGCAGTTGTGCCCCCACCCACAGAGCGTCACAGAGAAGGCAAGTAAAAATAAAATAAAAATAAAAAAATGCTACCTATACTTGGGCCAAATTCACATAAGGATTTTTCAAATCTTAAAAAAAAAAAAAAAAAAAAAATCAAGAATTTAACAGTTTTCGTCAACACACAAAGATTTTACATACAAGTCCTCCTCCGAAGAAATCCCACGAGATCACGAGTGATCACACGTGATCTCAAAAAACGAAGACGGGCAGACACTTTCGGGTAGACGCCAATGTTTGCCGAGTGTTGCCGAAGGGACCCGAGGGGAGAGACGTGTAGAATGGCGACGATGTCAATAAAAAGATCGCCTCGTACCGTTTTGGACCTTATAATCGGGACAAATCCACTTTGAACACACCTCAGACCTAAAGATTATTTTACATAAAATACGCTGGCATTTGACGTCCTTGGACGAGAAGGGGCAAAATTGGGACAAAAACATCCCAATTGTCTTTATGTGTGTTCCGGGCTTCAGTTGTAGTGACAAGCAGAACAATCTGCTATATGCAAAATGTCACATGACCAAACCTGGAAAACAGGTTCGCGGACTTCCTGTGTAAACTGCGCTAATGAGTACGACTGCGGGTTGATGACACGATAGTCTGAAGCCAAACTTGCTAAAATTTTGTTTCCGGACAAAAGTTAAATACATGTAAATAAATCATGTATTTATACAAATATGATATTCGTAAACACAAATGAAGACGAGACATTGGATATTGTCGACTGCAGTGACTGTGTGGTGACATATTGCCTTAAACAAAAGACATTGTCGACATTTAAAGTTCCTAAGCTCACTTTCTCCCAGTCCCATTCCGCCATTTACCTGTTTTGCCGAACACGTTAAATAGGTTGCACATAGCGGCTTACAAAACAGTTAAGTACAAATTCTTTGTTTACCCACCTTTTGCCATCTGTACAACAGTATAATTTAGTGCTTCCTGTGAGTAGGAGCGAATTTGTGAGTAAATTGAGATGACATTTTTATTTCAGTAGAGATGCATTTTTGGGGATTTTTTTTTTAGGGTGTTGTGCCATGACATTTTCTAAAACTATGTGCCTTGGCTCGAAAAAGGTTGGAAAACACCAACTGCACGACCTAGATTTTCTTCGGCTTTATGGAATGTCCTTTTCCTCACCATTAGACGGCACATAACCATTGCTTGCATTTTGAAATGGTGATGGCGCGTATGTGTGTCTTTAGACTCCTCACCTGGTCAACCTGAACGAGGACCCTCTCATGTCCGAGTGCCTCCTGTACTATATCAAAGAAGGATTCACCAGGTTGGACCTTCATCTTCTTGAGCGTGTGTGTGCACCTAAAAGAAGAGGAAACATTTTAAAGTGTGTGTGTTTGTTTGTTTGTCAGGGTGGGACAGCAGGACGTGGACATCAAGCTGTCCGGTCACTTCATCAAAGAGATCCATTGTGTGTTTGTGAGTGAGACCAACGAGCAAGGAGAAGGTGAGGCTGAGCACAGCAGTGTGTGTGTGTGTGTGTGTGTGTGCGTGCGTGCGTGCGTGTGTGTGACTTTCTCTCTCTGTGTGTGTCTGTGTGTGTGTCTCAAAGCTGCCAGGAAGTGTGTCAGGTATTGTATCGAGTTGACTTTGTGGCATATAGTTGTGTATAAGGTTGCAAAGTGGTGTCAAATTTCCAGTAAAATTCCAGAAGGTTTCTGGTCAATTTTCAAGGGAAGTTAAACTGGGGAATTTTTGAAATATAGTGAACCCCCGCATATATGCGGCCATGTTGACTATCAAAATAGTGCTTTGGCACCATCTTGTGGCATCGCTATTCGGTCAGGGCTTGGTTCCTGTGTCCCGTGATAGTGAGGGTTCACTGTATTCCAAATTGGGACTTTTGAATGGGAATTAAGGGTCCTTTAACAGAATGAGATCACATTCACGCATTACAGTACCTTAATTGCAAAGCTTTTTTTTGTGTGTGTATTTCACTTGAACGGCAACGTAACTAGGATTTTGGCTCACAACACAAAGGGGGGTGGGGGTGAACGATTGATGGCTTAAAACTTTAAAAAAATTATCAATTAAGTATGTCCTGATCAAATTTATTTATTTTATTTTTTTTGCACTTCGAGTTACTTGAATTTGAGTATCTGCCGATACCGAGTCCCAATCCAATACCTTGGCAATGCATGAAGAAAAAAAGAGCGCATCCAAATTGTCTCAATTATCTGAATTCTTTTTATTTGTATAAAGGTATCCCAACATGATACTTTTTTTTTTACAGTATATAGGAATAAGTCAGCAGTGGTTCGAATCAAGTAAGCAAATAAAAAATATATATTATTGATTTTAAAAATTCTGAAAATTTTAAAATCCTGTCTTTCAGTAGATACCAATGAGCTGAAAATCCTGTGATCGGATCTGGAAAACCCCTATCTTCAATTTTGAAATTCTTGGTTTATTCCCATGGAAAGTTCCTGAGTTAGAAAATTCCGGGAACGTTGCAACCCTAGTGGTGTCACGTGACACGTGAGCCTGACGCGCGTCTGCGTGTTCACAGTGGTGGTCACGCTGGAGCCGCTGGTGGGGGCGGAGACTTACGTCAACGGGAAACAGATCACGGAAGCGGCGGTCCTCAAGCAAGGTGAGCTTCCGACGCAGCGGGAGCGGGGAGCACGTGGCGGCCCGTTTACGTCTTTGCCCGCCCAGGGAACCGCATCGTGATGGGCAAGAACCACGTGTTCCGCTTCAACCACCCGGAGCAGGCGCGGCTGGAGCGGGAGCGCAGCGTCACGGCCGAGCAGCAGGGGGAACCAGAGGACTGGACCTATGCTCAGAGGGAGCTCCTGGAGAAGCAAGGCGTCGACATCAAACTGGACATGGAGAAGAGGTACGCCTCTGACCTTTTGACCCCCCCCAGCCGCAGTTGCTGATTGACAGCTGACGGAGGGTTGACTGACATGTTGCAGGCTCCAGGACATGGAATCGCAGTATCGCAAGGAGAAGGAAGAGGCTGACCTGCTGCTGGAGCAACAGCGGCTGGTGCGCGCCAATTCTTTGTCGTCATCATCATCATCGTCATCACCTCACACTTGACTCTTGACCTTCTCTGTGTTTGTCTTCATGTGTGTGTTTGTGTGCCTGTGCTTGTTTGTCTTCATGTGTGTCTGTTTCTGTGTGTTTGTATGCCTGTGTCCTTGTCTGTGTGTTTTTGTGTCCGTGCTTGTGTGACTGTTTCTGTGAGTGTGTTGCCTGTCGGTCTGTGTGCGCTTGTGTATGTGCGTGTCTGTCTCTGTGTTTGTGTCTGGGGTGTGTGTGTGTTTCTGCATGTGTCCTTGTCTGTCTGTGTGTGTCTTTGCGTTTGTCTCTGTGTTTGTGTGTCTGTTTCTGTGAGTATTTGTGTGTTTGTCTACATGCAGTACGCGGATAGCGATAGCGGAGATGATTCCGACAAACGCTCGTGCGAGGAAAGCTGGAGACTTATCTCCTCCCTCAGAGAGAAACTACCTGCCAACAAGGTGCCAGTCCATGTCACCCGTCTTCCTTACTGTCTGTCACCTCTTTGACTGACTGTGTGTGTGTGTCTGTGTCAGGTGCAGTCTATCGTGAAGCGATGCGGTCTCCCGAGCAGCGGCAAGAGGAGGGAGCCTCAAAGAGTTTATCAGATTCCTCAAAGGAGGCGGATCAGCAAAGACCCCAAGCGCGTAACCATGGAGGATCTGCGCTTGCAGGCTGTCAAAGAGATCTGCTACGAGGTCTCACTCACTCACACACACACACCGCTCTGGCATCGCAGCATGTTAAGCCAGCCACACACCTTCTCCTCAGGTGGCGCTGGGAGACTTCCGACACTCCCGCCAGGAGATCGAGGCGCTGGCCATCGTCAAGATGAAGGAGCTGTGTCGCATGTACGCCAAGAAGGACGCCAACGAGAAGGACAACTGGAAGGCGGTGGCGCAGGACGTGTGTGACACGGTGGGCATCGGGGAGGAGAGGAGCCCCCCTTCGGAAGAGGGGGGAGGAGGCGGAGAGGCCGGGGAAGGGGTGAAGGCCTACGACCTGAAGGCTCACATTGACAAGCTGACGGACATCTTGGAGGTGAGTGTGCCTCACGTGGAGACACATCAAATGTACTTGAGCAGGTTGGCTGAGATTCGTCAGCGTGGTCGCCATATTGGATGTGGTATATCTAAACGAAAGTCAATGTTCTTCATAAAGCGACAACCTACAAAGTGCACAAAGTTAATGCCTCTCACACTATAATATATTTGGGAAACTGATAGGCACCAATGTTATCGTACATTTGTAGCTGTAAACACACTTCTTTGTTTGGAGGCCTGTTTCACTATGGAAATTTACAGTTCTGCACATACATGACTTCATAGTACTAACCACAAAAACTTGTTCTATTGGAAAAGTTTTTATGGACAAAAGAAAAAGTTAATGTTCAGTTTTACTCCAATGAGATCTGCCTTTGAGTGTAAAATATTTGCGAAATCTCAATCCATCCTGCCTCTTTCCCACATCCGATATGACGGTGACGTATGATTTGGCGCTGAGGGCGGCGTCTAGTTAATATGTGATGTCTTTGATCACGTGAACTTGGGCACATACAGGAAGTGAAGCTGCAGAACAACATGAAGGATGAGGAGATCAAAGCGCTGCATGATCGAATGATAAAGATGGAGAGCGTCATACCCGTCAAGATGGAGGACGCCTCGCCCGACCAGGTAACACGCCGGCGGTGAACGCATCCTTCCGGTCGCGCTAACCCGCTCGACTCAACCGCCGACCTTCTTCGCTTCCGGCAGAACGAACAGGTGAACAGCGAAGACGGGGGCGTGGCTCCCCAAAGGGAGGACAGAGTGCAGCGTCTCATGGACGAGGATCCAGCGTTCAGGAGAGGGCGCCTCCGCTGGCTGAAGCAGGAACAGCAGCGGATCGTCAACCTTCAGCAGCAGAACATCGGCAAGAAGCTGCGAGGCCTCAACCAGGGCGAACAAGGTGAGGAGAACTTCCCATGCCTCAGTCATGTGCTGCTCAGAGATGGCGTGGATAGAAAGATAGCATTCCAATATTGGACTTTATAAAAATTGACAGTACTAATAATTAAATAGAATGTAAAGAATTAAACAGTTTGTGCATTATGATGAATTCATTGTGTGACTCCTGGATTGTGTGCCTTGGCCACCAGGGGGAAGTATAACACAGACATAGGTACATGTCTACAATAATAGTTGTTTTTCCATAGAGGATGAGAGCGAGGGCTGCAACTAACAATTATTTTAATAATTATTTTGTAAGTAATTTTCTCGGATAATTATTTTTTTATCTCCATCCCTTTTCACAAAAACAAGACATTATTTCAAATTGACAGTGCAGAACATTTGAAATATTTTTTTGATTAAATAATGGAATAAAGGATGGAATTGTGACTCATCAATTAAAATTCATTATTAAAAAAAAAATCAGAAAAATATTCATGATATTTGTTTAATTCATTGGCCAATAAATTGGTTATCTGAATTGTATTCTGTAAAATAGTGGAATCGGCGTCAGCCTAAAAAAATATCCACATCGGTCAGGCCCTAACTATCAGGCACCAATTGCTGACAAACATGACAAAGAGATTTTTGTTTGTGGTCTGACTGTGGCAATGACTGCCCCCCGCAGGTCAACAAGTACACCTCCCCGGGACGGGCCGCTTCATCCCTCCTCAGGACTGCAAGCTCAAGTTCCCCTTCAAGAGCAACCCAGCACACCGCTTTTCCTGGGGACCGGCCAGCGCCGCCCTGCAGGCGCTGGGTCTGGGGGAGGGGGGGCTCCCGGCGGAGGGGAGGGGAGGAGTTGAGATAGGGGGGAACGAAGCAACCCCGCCCCCCCTCCCTTTCCAGGCCCCAACCCCACACATTCGTAGCCCAAGTCCGCAACGCGCCTGGCAACAGCGCAACCACGGCAACAAGCAGCAGCAGCAGCCTCGCTACCGCCGAAACTCGTTCGATGGCTCCGCCCCCGGCAACGGTAACTACGAGCAGCAACAAAGGGGCGGAGCTCACCAAGGAAGACCAAGACAGAGGAGGGGGCCGTCGCCCGGGCCGGGCGGACAGTGGGGTGGAGGGGATGCGGGCTTCCATTACAACCAACATCCTCCTCCCCAACGTCCTCCTCATCATCAGCATTTTCATCATCCGTACTACAACACCCACAATGCACCATTCCCAAACTACCACGCCACCCTACCCCCTCCTCCTCAAATCCTCCTGGGCCCGCCCCTGAACGGATGGGGCTTCACCACGCCGCCGCGTATGAGACGACAGTTCAGCGAGCCGGACCTCAACAACCAGCAAGCGCCCTCTGACCTCTGAACTCTGAGCTTGGGTTCGCTACTCCTACATGCTGTATACGATAAACCCCCCGCAAGGACCAGCAGCCCAGTCGCGAAGAAGCCGCAATCCCTCGATACTCCCCCTAAAAATGCTTTGAATTGCCTAAATGAGTAGTGTAAAACAAACTAGATCCCAAAAGACCCGAATAGCAATTCAAACACATTTGGGGATGGGCAAGTATCGATACAAGGTATCGATATCGTGCCGATACCGGCCTTATTTCAAGGTATCGGGTACTCATGAAGGCTGCCGATACCAGCCACCGATACGGCGGTTTGACACATCGGCAAATCATCCTGTGGGTCAGAAAGAAAGAAAGGTCTTTCTTCACAATTGGCTGTCATTGTGTTAATTGAAATTTTATGTATCAAAAGTGGTATCAGTATTGTTGAGTACTAAAGAGTGAATACTCATGCTGGTATCGGTCTAAAAAAAGTCGTAAGGAACATCCCTAAAACTCCTCTTACAACATCTGTATGTATTAATAAATACATACAGATGATTTCAGAAGAGCGAAAATAAATAACCCGGGCTAAACGTAGCTCCTCCCCAACACACATAAAAAAAATCTTAAAATGGTTGAGATGTGTCCATCCATCCGTTTTCTTTACCGCTTATCCTCACTCGGGTCGCGGGCTGCTGTAGCCTATCCCAGCTATCTCCGGGCGGGAGGCAGGGTACACCCTGAACCGGTCGCCAGCCAATCGCAGAGCACATAGAAACAAACAACCATTCACACTCACATTCACACCTATGGGCAATTTAGACCCCTCAATCAACCTACCACGCATGTTTTTGGGATGTGGAAGGAAACCGGAGTGCCCGGAGAAACCCCACCCAGGCACGGGGAGAACATGCAAACTCCACACAGGCGGGGCCGGGATTTGAACACCGGTCCCCAGAACTGTGAGGCAGATGTGTCACTTCAGCATAATTCCTTGACACCAATTACTACTTTGTGATTATCAAGCGCTTTGGTGTCATCGAAGTGTTATGGAAAGTGTACAAAATATGCCGGAAAGCTGCGAATAGGTGATTTTTACAGCAAAGAATGGAAGAGAGGTTCCTCAAAAAAATCAAAGCGAATAGGTGAATTTTTTAATGGTGAACCACGAATATGCGGGTGATTATTAGTGTGTGTATGCCGTTGCCATGGAAACAGGTCATGTGCACAGGAGTTTTGACTTGATGGTGGTCATGTGATCACGTAAGCTCCTGTGGCTTACTGCTGTTAGCTTGTTTTTGTTTTGTTTTTCTTTGAATTTTTAGCCCAGGAGAGGGAAGGCACTCGAACGCATTGGCGACATTGTGTACAATTATGAAGGCAAACGACGACATGTACAGAATGGCTTCCAAAGTTAGCGCGTTAGCCAGCCGCCTGCTAACCAGTCAAACCAAAGACGCTGACACGGTTTTCGTGTACGTTTGAGATGGATTGTGGGAAACAGAACAAGTCGGGACGATTACTGGAATGCGAAAGTGAAGTTTGTGGAGTTTAATACATGGAATCATAATTTGGGAGTTTTGGGAGCTGAAAGTGTCGAAGGCTGAGCTGTAGATTTTTTTCCCATTTTTATTTTTTGAGGCCTCGCACCACAGTCATGTTAGCCAATGCCGGGATCAACAAGTCCCCGCTGAGCATGATGGGAAATGACGACCATGCCTTTAGTGTAACCTCGCGTGTGCTTTCTAACCTCATTCTCACTCATATTATTATTCATTTGGTTATTATTATCAGAATAATACTCTTCAAGTGGGGGATTCTTTTGGGTGCTCCTTATCAATGTGTATGTGAACGAGTGTGTGTACGTGTGTGTGTGTGCGGTTACTTTAGAATCACAAAGTGAAGATTGTTTGACTTCTATAAAAGCTGTTGTTTTTGTCATCGTCTCTGAACGTTTTATTTTGTGTTGAACCCCACACCTCAAAAGACTGGACCCCAATAAACACTACAGCTTCACAACTTCAATGTGTGTCTTTTTGTGTCTTGTGTCACATGATTAAAAAAATATATTTGTGTGTGTGTGTATATATATATATGTATGACGATAATGACGACATTATTTCAGTTCAGTATCAGCTCTTAAGCTGTGCAATTTCTACAGTCGGATGACGTGTTATCAGCCAACACACTTCCTGTGTGAAAAGCTGTCAATCTAAGCATACACGTATATATATACATACAGACGCACACAAATGTGAATCGATACATCCAGTGTGTTTCACTGGCATAGGTTGAGCATCACCTTCAGCATGAAGCTCTTCTTCGTTGTCCTTCTCGGTGCCGGCGTCACCATGGTTTCCGCCGTGGAGGGTTGCCTTAGCGACCAGGACCTGGAGCACCGATTGCGGCTCAGCTGCACGGCGGTTGGTTTCAGCACCGTTCCCGCAGGTCTCCAACCTACGACCGAGGTAACGGGGCCACGGCATCTGAAAGAATCACGCACAAGTTATATTTGATGTGGATAATGTTGCTTTGTTTATCTGGGTCATTTTCATATCATCTGATCAATAACAGTAAAGACAGTTGTAAAAAAATAAATAAAATAAATTTAAAAAAGAGATTCTAATTTCGCAATTTTTTTAACGCCGCCTTGATTTTCTATGGATAAGTGCCCACATGCTGAAACGGCCACGCTTAAAGTCCTATTTTCAAAAGGTTATTGATGATTTCAAATTTTATGCATTCATAGTCAAGGCAATTCTTATTGACAAAGCAAATGGTGGTGGCGAAATACACTTCTGGCATCATGGGAAAGGCAAAAGTGTATAAAGGTAAAGACATAAACAGCTTCATAAAAATCGTGTGAGTTGCAGTTTACATGCGTTGCCCTTCATACTCTACGGATACAAGTGCATAAATGATCCCAACTACTCATTAAACCCATTACACTCTTACAATCGTAATAAAGGTAAAGACATGCAATAGTTCTGACACTTTCACAAACTCATACATATTCATTAATGTCTGAGAAACACCATTTATGTTGCTGTCTGCTATTGTGTGAATGCAAAAATGCGGCCAGATCCTGGCACTTCAGCTCACAGATCCCTCTGGTGTATTGCAACAACATAATGATGTTCTCTCCAGTGGCATTAACGGCAAAGAGTGACAAAGACGGACCATTTCTAGGGTTATATGAAGGTAATGAAGGTTGGGTAACACCTCCCCTCACCTCGTCTCTCCACTATGATGTGAAAGCCATTTTGTGTTGAAGGTGCAATTTTTCAAATTTTTTGGGAGTATCATGTTTTTGTCCAGGACCGTCTAGAAATTGCCAATGTGCTATTTTTCCTCTGCCTTAACATTTGTTTGATGCTGATTATCAGGTTGTTAACTAAGTGACACATCGCAAAGAAGCACACATTTCCTTCTCCCTGTCTGACAGTTTAATCTCTCCCTTTGTCAGGTTCTCTTGTTTCCCAGCAACCAGTTCTCCAGCCTGTCCTGGGAGTCCTTCCAGATCTTTAGCAAGCTGCACGAGCTGGACCTGACGGCCAACCAGGTGACCGGGAGTCCCGCGACGGGGACACGCGGCCTGCCTGGCTATGTGGCACTAAATCTACTTCGCTGTACCTCAGGTGGGTCAGGTGACGCCGAGGGCCGAGCCGCTTCTGCCTCACCTCAGCGTCCTCCGACTTGAACGCAACCGCCTCACGTCTCTGCCAGACAGGGCCTTCTCCGCCTGCCCTGCCCTAACAAAACTCTACCTAGGCAACAACACCATCGAGTCTCTGAGCGACGACACGTTCGCCGGACTCAGCAAGTTGGAGGTTAGCGTGTTAGCGCCGAGCAACGTAATCAAGGCCACAATGGGTGACGGACTTTGTGATTGCCTTCTGCCGAAATCTTTCCTTTGATGATTTTTCTGATTCCGCTCACGTTCGCTGTTACTTACACATCTTTCCTTTCAGATCCTAGACCTGTCGTACAATCGCATCAGGGTTCTTCCGCCTCTCTTGCTCCGCCCCCTGGTTGCGATAGAAACGCTCTACCTGGAAAGCAACCAGGTGGGAAAATAGCGACAAGATTACATTAGACGTCCGAGAGACCTTCAATTCCTGTGTTTGCTCCTCAGATCAGCGAACTCTCAGACAATTGGTTCAGCCCGAAGGAGGAAGTGCCCTACCTGTACCTCTCTGCCAACCCGTGGGCGTGTTTCTGCGAGCTGATGTACCTACACACATACATAAATGACTTCTTCTTCAACTTCTACGTGCGCGACAGCAAGACCATCACCAGAGACCCCAAGAGTGTGGTGAGCTGGCGCACAGGCCAAACAAACTGATCACTGAAACGACCCGCTAACTGAATATCTGTGTTTGACCGATTAATCGGCTGAACGATTTAATCGGCCAAAATTAGCCCTTACTTTTAAAAATTATGGAAATAAAAAAAAAAGCTGAAAATTACCTCATCGGATCAGGACAATCCTAATTCAAATCATTCCAATTTAAAACTGTTCAACTTATTCAGGACATATCCGGAATTAATGATCATACTGTATTCCACCAATTCCCACATTTTCACAATAAAATTCCCAAAGTAGGTGAAATTTGACGTTTACCTTCTCCTTCCACGTTTTTTGACCAATTCAATCTAATCCAACTTCAAGACAACAATCCAATTAATTCCGCAGCGATTCTATTCAGTGTGTCTTCTTCAGTATTTACATTCAGTTTCTACAGAAATGGTGTTCTCTAGTTTAACCTGGAATTGTCCCATACGTAATCATGTCATGGAATGTAACGTGTTCTGGATGTACCATTGAAAGTCACGGCCCACTCTGGCCTCGCAGGTGTGCCATTCGCCTCAGCGGTCCAAAGGTCGAGCCATCATTGACTTGAACCTGGACGACTTGTGTCTGCCTACCACACTGCTACAGATCACCCCCACCCCCCTGCAACTCAAATCCAATCTCAGGGTGACTGAGCGGCAGAAACAAAGTAAAGGCGGTGGAAGCGACGACATCTGGCAACTGACCACTTCCGGTGCATCTGACCGCTTTCCCACCACCACGACTGCATCACATCCTACAACTTCAACTCCACTTCCTGCCACTCTCTCAGTTGCAACGCCTGCAAGCTCTGAGGTCCCGGACAAGCGTGACGGTGCACCCCTCTGCCACGTGCCTGGTGCCGGTGTGTTTTGTGTGTGGTGGTTGGCTAGCAACATGTGTTTGTGTGTGGTGATGGCAGCAAGTACCGTCGTGACTCTGGTGAAACTGGTGGTCTGGTACAGGGGGGCATCAGCCATGCAAACACAAAAGGCACCAAAAAAAGAAGCATTGCAGGGGAGTCTGGGGGGGATCCCCCGGGCCCACGCAAATAATTTTTTTGATTTTAACATAAATTAAGCAATCCGGAAGACTCTGAAGAGTACAATGAGGCAAAATACACTATTTTCTTCAAGCAGAAAAACATGTGTTCACACCGCTCAAGTACATGTTGATGTACAAATTTAAGATTAAAATTAAATTTGCCTCATCTTCTTCTTCTTCTTTGTTTTGGCCTCCATCTTTTGCCAGGCCCATCTCCACCTGCACCTGATGCCTGCTTCAAACTGAATAGCATCCTCCTCTTTAAGCACTCACATTCTGGAAAAATAATTGACTAAAATCATTGTCTGTTTCACTTCATTTTTCACGATTACCAACTTCAAAGGCTAATCCCTAATGCATCATCCAGGAAAATACCAATTCAGTATTTTTCCGCTTCCATTGGCCATTTCTGAATTTGAAGTTAGTTAATTCTGTGTTGTGACATAATCCCTAGCATCGCTCCGTTAATGCATTTAACATTAACATCCGTAAACTAATAAGATAATTATAGACGCGTTTCCACATAATACAAGATGTACTAGCGGATCAGCTCTTGTCAGCGATGTTACGTGTGCTTCGTGGTTTCGCTTGGACCACAACCGGGACCACGACCCGCAGCAAGTCAACGCCACAATATAAAAGACCAGTGCAACAAATACGACACTGGCTGACCTGATAGAGGATGTGCACTCCAGAGGTGGGTAAAGTGGCCAAATATTGTACTCAAGTAAGAGCACTGTTACTTGACAATAAAAACTACTCCTCCCAAAAATTACTTGAGTAAGAGTAAAAAATACACAGTAAAATAATTACTCAAGTACTGAGTAAATCGTGAGTGACTTCTGATTTTTTTTTAACCACAGCATGAACATCAATAAAATAAAATAACATAAAATGTGAATGTGCAAATTCTGATATTGCTGAGTGTGTGTCTGTGTGTGTGCACAGTCAAAACTACAACAAAACATCTGCAATTTCTTGCAAGGTGTTTTATCAAGTTATAAGTGGGATGAAATATTCACGTTTGGGCAGACAGTGCCAGACAAATACTACAATACGTGAAAGCTGTTGTTTTCATTCGTCTAAATGTAAACACGAGTAGCGCGCCGTTGCCTTCATGGTAACGACAACCTTCCCAATATGGCCGCCAAGTAGGCACGACGCTTATAGAATAATAGAATAGAATAATCACCTTTATTGTCATAAACATACATGCATGCACACGAAATTTGTTCTCTGCATTTTACCCATCAAAGTGAACATATACACGTACACATGTTAGTGGAACACACTTTATCTCGTGTTAAAACCTATGCCCGGGAAGCACAATAGAAGAGGTTGAGTCAGGTCATGTGACTGCCTTGTGTCGTTTTATTGGTGAACTAGACTTAAACGTCATTAGCCCTTAAATTGGATTGGCGCAAACAGCGCCCAATGCGGAAGTCGTAGTCTCGCGCACAAAACAGTTGATAAATAAGCAATAATTGATAAATAAAAGTAGCGAGCGACATTGAGATCATTGTAACAGAATAAAAGCACTGAAGCGGTGGAAGTGTTTTTTCTGGTCTCGTCAACTCCTATGACTTATCCAAAGCAGGTCCCGAGCGCAGAGGCAGAACCTCAGGCCATATTAGTCCGCTGCGGAGTAATATTCAGAAATTACATGTGTGTGCATGGTGGATGTGTGTAATGGATCTATCTGCCAGCGCTCAAGAAGTACAAAACAGCCTGTGACGACAGCAACAGTGATGGCGTACATGTATGCGGTATACAAGCTACTAAGCGTCACGCTGGCGAGGGGTGGTGGCGCACGGCAGGTGAGGCTCAATGGCGGCGCGGAAGGAGTTTATGTTACTAAATGAAACGTGGTTAACAGAAAGTAGCTGTAATACCATTTTAAATGAGGCAAAACCAGCAAATGTTTATTTTATGAAGAAGTGTCGAATAGGAAAAAAGGCGCTGTTGCTGTTTAAGTCATTATTTCAGTGTAAAGAAATTATACTGGGTGATTTTAGTTCTTTGAATCTCTTTTGTTTTTTTAGTTAAAGGTGACCCAAAGGTTATTGTTTTAATAAAATAGACCTCCAAGACACAATGGAAAATTTCTGGAGGATGTTTCAGAAACGCTGTCAGTTATTTGTACGAACTACAACTATTTTGTCATAACGGGAGACTTTAACATTCATGTTGACAATAACAGAAAAAAAATCCAAAGAACTCCCTGCTATAATGGACACATTTGACCTCTCTCAACATATTAACAGTCCAATCCAGACTCAAGGTCACATCTAAGACCTGGTCATCTCTAAGGATGTTGAAATTCTATCAGTTGACATGAAGGATATGGCTATTTCTGACCATTTTTGTGCATTCTTCATACTGCTGAACAGGTTGGAAACGTGGGTAGGACTAAATGGAACAATCCTTAAAAGGTTGAGGTCCTACCTGGAGGAAAGGAGTCATTTTGTAACTGTTGGAAGTGTTCAATCTCATCGAATGGCAATGACCTATGGGGTCCCTCAAGGGTCAGTTCTTGGACCCATCCTGTTCAGCCTGTATATGCTACCCTTGGGTTAAATTCTTCAGAACTTTAATTTTGAGTATCATAGCTATGCAGAGGACCCTAACCCTTGGGCTGTAACTAACAATTATTTAAATAATGAAGTTGTTAGTAATTTTTTTCGATGAATCAATGACTTAAATTGATAAATAAATAGAATGTAAAGAACTAAACAGCTTGTGCATTATGATTAATTCATTGTGCGACTCCTGGTTTTTGTGCCTTGGCCACCAGGGGGAAGTATAATACATAGATTATAGGGATTGGACAAATATTTTAGCTAAAGAAATAATTATATAATATTCCAGTTAATCAAATAACCTTAACAGCTAAAATTGCAAAATAATAGCTAACATTGTGTGCAAGAAGTAGAAGTACTCTCATATGATTTTGGCCATAAACATGTTTTGGCAATATGCTGTATTTTTTATCTTGTTTGTCACAGAAGGGCGCACACGTAGAAGACAGTCACAACTGCATTAATAAATGCAGTAATAATCGTTGGTTCTCATAGAGGGCTGGAGCTAGGGCTGAAACTAACAATTATGAAAATTAATCTCTATCCCTTTACTCAAAAACATTATTTCAAATTGATAATACAGAACATTTGAAATAATGTCCTGTTATTGAATAAAGGATGTAAATAAATTATTATTTTTTTAAAATCATAATCATTTTATGTGATTCATCAATTAATTGAAAGAATACATTCAAACAATTCTGATTTTTTTTAATTAAATTCATTATATCTTTTTAAAATTAATTGGCCAATTAATCGGTTATCTGAATTTTATTCTGTAAAATATTGGAATTGGTGTAGGCCTAAAAAACTCCATATAGGTCGGACCCTAATTATCACTTGTTAAACTACTATAAGGCAAGTACCCTGGCACCAATTGCTGACAAACATTACAAAGAAATATTTGTTTGTGGTCTGACTGTGGGAATGACCACGCCGCCGCAAATGAGACGACTGTTCAGCGAGCCGGACCTCAAGAACCAGGAAGCGCCCTCTGACCCCTGAACTCTGAGCCTGTGTTCAATACTCCAAGATGTGTACGGTAACCCCCCCAGCGGCACAGTCACGAAGACTTAAAAACCGCAATGCCTCGACATTTCCCCTAAAAATGCTTTGAATTGCCGAGATTAGTAGTGTAAACCAAACTAGATCCCAAAATACCCGAATAGCATTTCAAATTCATACGGGCAAGTACCGATACCAGATATCTATATCAGGCCGATACCGGCCTAATTTCAAGGCATCGGGTACTCATGAAGGCTGCCAATACCAGCCACCGATATGGCGGTTTGACACATCGCCAAATCATCATGTAGGTCAGAAAGAAAAAAAGCTCCTTCTTCACAATTGGCTGTCATTGTGTTAACTGAAATTGTATGTATCAAAAGTACGAGTGGTATCGGTATTGGTGAGTACTTAAGTGTGACTACTCATACTGGTATCGGCCTAACCTCATTCTCACTCATATTATTACTCATTTGATTATTATTATCAGAATGCTTCTTCAAGTGGGGGATTCTCTTGGGTGCTGCTTATCAATGTGTATGTGAGTGAGTGTGTGTATGTCTGCGTGTGTGCGGTTACTTTAAAATCACAAAGTGAAGATTGTTTGACTTCTATAAGAGCTGTTGTTTTAGTCATTGTCTCTGAACTTTTATTTTATTTTTATTCTGTGTTCGACCCCAATAAATACATCTTCACAACTACAATGTGTTTTTGTGTCACGATGGAAAAAAAAAAACATCAACTTTATTTATTTATTGTGGTTTATGAGTTACAAATTAATTAGTTAGGAAAATTTACGTATTTTAATTACAGAACATTTGTCAGTGCACGATTTCCTGGTACACTGACGCACATGTCAGAGCTCGGCTACCAAAATGGAGGTATTGGATGAAACAGCATTGCTCGGACTGATGGGAGGCAATTTTAATTCAAAAAATTAAAACAATTCCAGTTGGAAGCATTGAGAACCATGGTTTTGTCCAAATTGTCCAGAAAAAGAGTTTTCATACCACCGAAGCATTTCAACCCTCCAACAACCTTCACTCCAACATGTGGGCCACCTTTTCAACTGCCACACAAAAAACAACTAAAGGCAATACTCTTCTTTAAAAAAAAAAAAAAAAAAAAAAAAAAAAAAAAAAAAAAAAAAACACAAAACTGGCATAAAATGGCACTTTAACTTTAGGTGTGTTTAATTTTGGCCAGGGATATTTCCTGTGAGTTTTTCTACTGTTTTGTTTAAAAATGCAATTAAATGCATTTTTCCAGAGTTAACAATATTCCTGTCTGTGTTTAGTTGTCCACTAAAATCCATTTTAATTAAACCATGTTGATTTTTAGAACAAATATTGGTAAACACTTAAAATGTGATTCATCAAGATAATTAAAAAGCCTCTAATTAATTAGATTATCTTCAATCAAATCCCATCCCTAATATATATATGTATATATGTATGTATGAATGTAAGAACTACATTATTTCAGTTCATTCTCAGCTGTTAAGCATTCATGTGCAATTTCTACAGTGGGATGACGAGTTATCAGTCAACACACTTCCTGTGTGAAAAGCTGTCAATCAAAGCACAGACACATGTATACAGACACACAAATGTGCATCGGTACATGCAGTGTGTTTCATTGGCATAGGTTGAGCATCACCTTCAGCATGAAGCTCTTCTACGTTGTGCTCCTCGGCGCCGGTGTCACCATGGATACCGCCTTGGACGGCTGCCATACCGACCGGGACCCGGACCACCGAGTGCGGCTCAACTGCACGGCAGCCGGTTTCAGCACCGTTCCCGCAGGTCTCCAACCTACGACCGAGGTAACGGTGCCACGGCATCTGGAAGAATCACGCAAAAGTTAGATTTGATGTGGATAATGTTGCTTTGTTTATCTGGGCCATTTTCATCTAATAGGACCAAAAACAGTAAAGCCACTTGTTTCCAAAAAAAAAAAAATAATCTAATTTTGCAATTTTTTTTGATACTGCCTTGGTTTTCTATGGGTAAATGCCTCACATGCTGAAACAGCCAGACTTAAAGTGCTATTTTTAAAAGGTTATTGATGATTTCAAATTTTATCCATTCATCTATCCATCCATTTTCAACACCACTTACCCTGGTTAGGGTCGTGGGGCGCTGGAGCCTGGACCAAAGTCAGGCGAGTGTACATTTTATGCAATCATAGTAAAGGCAATTCTCATTGACAAAGCAGATGGCGGTGGTGCACTGAAATATACTTATTGCATAATGGTAAAGACAAAAGTGTACAACGGTAAAGACATAAACAGCTTCATAAAAATCATGTGAGTTGCAGTTTTTATGCGTTGCCCTTCACACTCTGCGGATACAAGTGCATCAACGATCCCCACTACTCATTAAACCCATTACACTATTTATACAATTGTAATCACGGTAAAGACATGCAATAGTTCCGACGCTTTCACAAACTCATACATATTCATTCATATCTGAAAAATAACACCATTTATGTTATGCACTCCAACAACATAATGATGTTCTCTCCAGTGGTATAAACGGCAAAGAGTGACAAAGACGGACCATTTGTAGGGTTATATGAAGGTAATGAAGGTTGGGTAACACCTTGTCTCTACACTATGATGTGAAAGCCATTTTGTGTTGAAGGTGCAATTTTTCAAACAATTTTTCTGAGTATTATGGTTATTGTCCATCTAGAAATTGCCAAAGTGCTCTTTTTCCTCTCTCTCAACATTTATATGATGCTGATTGTCAGGTTGTCTGAATGACACATCGCAAAGAAGCACACATTTCCTGCTTCCTGTCTGACAGTTTAATCTCTCCCTTTGTCAGGTTCTCTTGTTTCCCAGCAACCAGTTCTCCAGCCTGTCCTGGGAGTCCTTCCAGATCTTTAGCAAGCTGCACGAGCTGGACCTGACGGCCAACCAGGTGACCGGGAGTCCCGTGACGGGGACACGAGGCCTGCCTGGCTATTTGGCACTAAATCTACCTCACTGTCCCCTCAGCTGGGTCAGGTGACGCCGAGGGCCGGCCCGCTTCTACCTCACCTCAGCGTCCTCCGACTTGGACGCAACCGCCTCACGTCTCTGCCAGACAGGGCCTTCTCCGCCTGCCCTTCCCTGATAGATCTCTACCTGGGCAGCAACGCCATCGAGTCTCTGAGCGACGACACGTTCGCCGGACTCAGCAAGTTGGAGGTTAGCGTGTTAGCGCCGAGCAACGTAATCAAGGGCACAATGGGTGACGGACTTTGTGATTGCCTTCTGCCGAAATCTTTCCTTTGATGATTTTTCTGATTCCGCTCACGTTCGCTGTTACTTACACATCTTTCCTTTCAGATCCTAGACCTGTCGTCCAATCGCATCAGGGTTCTTCCGCCTCTCTTGCTCCGCCCCCTGGTTGCGATAGAAACGCTCTACCTGGAAAGCAATCAGGTGGGAAAATGGCGACAAGATTACACTAGACGTCCGGGAGACCGTCAATTCCTGTGTTTGCTCCTCAGATCAGCGAGGTCTCGGACAATTGGTTCAGCCCGAGGGAGGAAGTGCCCTACCTGTACTTCTCTGCCAACCCGTGGGCGTGTTTCTGCGAGCTGATGTACCTACACGCATACATAAATGACTTCTTCTTCAACTTCTACGTGCGCGACAGCAAGACCATCACCAGAGACCCCAAGAGTGTGGTGAGCTGGCGCACGGGCCAAACAAACTGATCACTGAAACAACCCGCTAACTGAATATTCGTATTTAACCGATTAATCGGCCGACCGATTTAATCTGCCAATATTAGCCCTTACTTTTAAAAATTATGGAAATGTTAAAAATCTGATCTTTTTCATCTGAAAATTACGTGATCAGATCAAGACAACCCTACTTCAAATCATTCCAATTTAAAACTGTTCAATTTATTCAGGACATATACAGAACTAATTTTCACACTGTATTCCACAAATTCCCACATTTTTAAAATTCTCAAAGAAAGAGATATTTGACTTATTTACCTTCTCCTTACACATTTTTTGACCAATTAAATTTTTGACGCTGCAGCCTATCCCAGATGACTTCAGGCGAAAGGCGGACTACACCCTGAAGTGGTCGCCAGTCAGTCACAGGGCATATATAAACACGGACAACCATTCGCACTCACATTCACACAGTCACTGAGTGGGAACTGAACCCACGCTGCCTGCACCAAAGTCAAACGAGTGTACCACTACACCATCAGTGACCAATTCAATCCATTCCGCAGCAATTCTATCCAGTGTCGTCTTCTTCAGAATTTACATTCAGTTTCTACAGAAATGGTGTTCTCTAGTTTAACCTGGAATTCCCCCTTGTAATAATGTCATGGAATGTAATGTGTTCTGGTATGCTCCATTGAAAGTCACGGCCCACTCTGGCCTCGCAGGTGTGCCACTCACCGCAGCGGTCCAAAGGTCGAGCCATCATTGACTTGGACCAGGAAGACCTGTGTCCGCCTCCTACACCGACACTCATTGCCGCCATTGCCACTAGCAGGGTGACTGAGGTTCTGGAGGAAAGTGAAGGAGGTAGAGGCGACGGGCCCGTTGTCTGGCGTCCTGCACTGACCACTTCCAGTGCATCTGACCGCTTTGGCGCCACCACGACTATGTCGCTTCCTACAACTCCAACAGCACCACTTCCTGCGACTACGTCACATTCTACAACTTCAACTGTGCCACTTCCTACAACTCCAACACCACTTCCTGCCGTTCTCTCACTTGTGATGCCATCCAGCTCTGAGCTCCCGTTAACGTGGCGGTGGGGCACGGAGAAGGGTGACGCCGCACCCCTCCGCCACGTGCCTGGTGCCGGTGTGTTTTGTACGTGGTTGTTGGCCGCCAACGTGTGTTTGTGTGTGGTGGCGGCAGTAAGTACCCTCGTGACTCTGGTGAGACTGGCGGTCTGGTACAGGGGGGCATACAAGCTGCTGAGCGTCACGCTGGCAAGGGGGGGTGGCGCCCGGCAGGTGAGGCTCTACGGCGGCAGGGAAGTAGTTTATCGTTCGGTCCTCTTCGTGAGTTGCCAAGGGGCGGAGGGGGTCAAAGGTGGCCCCGTGTACAGGACGACCCTGCACCGCGAGCCCGGCACGCAGATTGCGCTGCAGCAGTGGAGCGATGTCATGGGCGTGGGCGACGGGGGAGCTGGGTGGAGGCAACGCTTCAGCGTGCTTCTGCGCCAGGAGAGGGAGGGGCCAGGCGGAGGGAGGGAGGAGCGAGACTGGGTGGTGGGCGCGTGGCTAGCACAACACCTACCCGGCGTGAGCCTTGAAGGCTCGCCAGCCCCGTGACGTCATCGCTCTACCTCCAGTTAAGAGTGAGAAACAAAACAATTTGTGTATGCAACACAAGTGATATTTAACATTGACCTCCAAAGGCCCATGCCCTACTATTTATTAAATGGAGTTTATTTTTTGTGGTGAAAATAAGAACAAATAACAAATTTTAAGGGTTGAAATCCTGAAAATTAGTGAACATTTTATCATTCTGATCCGAGCTGGTTGATTGTCAAGCAAAACAAACATAATATATATATATATATATTTAAAAATAAAAAAAAACAATGATTCTAAAACAGTTTGGTTGTACATGTACAAGTTTTACTCCCCCGCCCCCCAAACGGTAATACTGCTCAATTGAGGAGGACACAAGGTTTAAAGCAAACCTCAGAACAGCCCAGAATAATCTATGCGAGCATTTTGGCTGTTGGAACCAACTATTTTTACATCAAGTTGCCATTATTCATTTGATGTCAAGATAAATTTAATGAGATTGTCTCCACTACTTAAAAACGACTCACGTAAACAAACGTCAACTACGATATATAGTTCTGTACTTTATTTCCTTTTTATTCGTTCGTCGTGTGTAATGGCGGCACCTTGTGTCGCTGTAGTTGATTGCGAACAGGTGGCTCGTTACTTTGACTTTTGAGCTTTGAATGTTGTTTTTTTTAAACGAGGCAACTCTGTAACTTAACTTTTAGCTTTATATACTATATACTTTTTTACTGTAGTGTGTCAATTTGTGTACGCAATTAAGATTAAAATCGTCTCGTATTTTTACCTTGTGTCCAGAAGATGGCGGCTGTTGGCAACATGGCGTTTTCGTGTCCAACTTCCGGTTTGGACAATGGCGTCATTAATTAAACAGAATTATCACCTGTACTCCAAAATGCCATAGGAATTAAAACGTTGTCTACTTTCAAGAAAAAAAAGTTTTTACTGGTACAATGTTTTTTTTTTTTTTTTTTTTTTTAAATAAGGTCGTAATATTACATATGTATGGATATCTATAGATGTATAAATTAAGGGAAAGATACATTTTAGAATTTAAAAGGGTTCCAAGGTGTCTGTTTGTTTGCGTTTCACAAAATACTCAAGGATAAAACATAGACGTGTTTTTACAGCAGATAGTCCAATCAGCTTGTTTTCAGGGGCAAGTGGCCATAGAGATTCCATTGCATTATCACTGATGGATGTAGCCTTTCATCACCAAGCCACCAAATTACACTTGGTGCTCATTATGTTCATTAGCCTTACTGTTGGGTAACAGTTTGGCAGAATTAAGGTAGCCAAACATTGACTTGGTTGTTTAATTTTACACTTGATGGGTGGGCAAGAAATCCGGACACAAATATTAAGATACAGACACTAAAAATTCATTTGTAATTGTTTGGGTTCAAGGAAGGTCTTCACAGCCTGCTCTCAAAAAACACAGGGTCTTGACCTTGGCCAGCCGGGGTTGGCATGTCGCCCACTGCCTCAGATGCTAATACAGAAAAAAAAAAACAGTCCACAAAGAGTACAAAATATGACATGGCTCGTCGGAAAATAAAGTACAACGAGAGACTGCACTTTCTGAATAAAGAGCTGATGCTGAACTCATATGAATGCTTGAAATCGGTAGAAAAATGAGGAAGGAGAAAGTAAATATTACATACAATATATATAAGTAAATATTCAATATGGAAAAATGTCTCTCAATTTGAAAATTCCAGGGTGAAATGTGGAATTCTGAAAAAGTGGGAATTATAGCTCTCTTGCCTGGCAGCTCCATCCTCATCATCCTTCTACCAATATACTCACTATTTCTCCTCTGCACGTGTCCAAACTATCCAAGTCCGCTCTCTCTAACTTTGTCTCCAAAACCTCAAAACTCGGCTGTCCCTCTGATGAGCTCATTTCTAATTTTATCCAACCTGGTCACTCCGAGAGCGAACCTCAACATCTTCATTTCCGCCACCTCCAGCTCTGCTTCCTGTTGTCTCTTCAGTGCCACTGTCTCGAATCCGTACATCATGGCTGGCCTCACCACTGTTTTATAAACTTTGCCCTTCATCCTAGCAGAGACTCTTCTGTCACATAACACACCTGACACCTTCCTCCACCCGTTCCAACCTGGACCAGTTTCTTCACTTCCTGACCACACTCACCATTGCTCTGTACGGTTGACCCCAAGTATTTCAAGTCCTCCACCCTTGCTATCTCTTCTCCCTGTAGCCTCACTCTTTCCCCATCACCCCTCTCTTTCATGCACATATATTCTGTCTTACTTCCATCTTTCTAACTGTTCCTCCACCTGCTCCCTGCTTTCACTGCAGATCACAATGTCATCTGCAAGCATCATGGTCCACGGGGATTCCAGTCGAACCTCATCTGTCAGCCTATCCATCACCACTGCAAACAGGAAGGGGCTCAGGGCTGATCCCTGATGCAGTCCCACCTCCACCTTAAATTCGTCTGTCACACCTACAGCACACCTCACCGCTGTTCTGCTGCCCTCGTACATGTCCTGTATTATTCTAACATACTTCTCTGCCACTCCAGACTTCCGCATCCAGTACCACAGTTCCTCTCTGGGTACTCTGTCATAGGCTTTCTCTAGATCTACAAAGACACAATGTAGCTCCTTCTGACCTTCTCTGTACTTTTCCATCAACATCCTCAAGGCAAATAATGCATCTGTGGTACTATTTCTGGTCATGAAACCATACTGTTGCTCGCAAATACTCACTTCTGTCCTGAGTCTAGCCTCCACTACGCTTTCCCATAACTTCATTGTGTGGCTCATCAACTTTATTCCTCTATCGTTCCCACAGCTCTGCACATCACCCTTGTTCTTAAAAATGGGCACCAGCACACTTTTCCTCCATTCCTCAGGCATTTTCTCACGCCTTAGAATTCTATTGAACAAGCTCAATTGTTCCCTTGATTTCCTGAATGAGCTGAACAGTTCGAATTTGAGAAATGTGGAAGGTAAAATTATCTGTATTCATTTGGGAATTTTGTCATGGAAAATGTAAAACATTTGAAAATGTGTGAATTTTAGAATTATGAAAAATATTTTCCAATATTTCACCAGAGCGAAGCATTTTGTTATTGTAACATTAAATATGAAATATGGAAGAAGGCGTTACATTTGGGAAATGTCTCCTTTCATTCCAATGGGATTTTTTTGGGGGTAGAAAACAAGAAATATGGAAAGAGAGGAAATTCTGCCCTCTTCAGCATTCCCACCATAAAACATTCGGCGCTGACCTTTGACCTGTCGGCTCAGGAGGCGCGGCCCTGCCAGGCCGATGCCCAGCGCTCCGGTGGGGGCGGTGATCAAGATGGCTAACACGGCTAATGTTAGCACATCCAAACCGAACTTCGCCAAGGTGTCGTCGCCCACGTCCCTCGCCGTGTCCAACGCTTTGGAGCCGATGGCCGCCTGTCACACACGTACGTTTCGTTTCGCATTCGACCTCTAGTGACCTCAGGCCACGTACCTGCACCGTCGCTTTGGGTAGCCAGGCGATGGCGATGAAGAGTTTCTCCTTGAGCACAAAGCCCGCGCCGTGCACCAGCCCGAAGGTGGCGACCAGCCGTACCACCAGACCGATGGCAATCACGGCCACGCCCAAACCTGCACGGGGTCGCAGTTGAGTCTGCGTGACGGACGGCTCGCCGCCACTCCCATGTGCTTCTCACCCACGGTACTGAGGCTCAGCTTCGTTACGATGATCTCTGCTCCAATGAGGCCGAAGAGGAGGGGCTGGAAAACATCCCAACACCTCCCCAAAATGGCCGCCACCCCCGCCTGCAGGGAGACGCCATGTTACTGCTGTGCCAATAGAAGTATGGAGTCTATAGAGTGGAGGCCATGGTATGATTTTTTTCCCCCCTCAATGGGTTAAAAAAAATAATAATAATAAAATAAAATAAACAAAAAAACAGATTCAACCATAACTACCTTGTCAGTGCCCCAGCCCAGCGCGGCCAGGAAGGCCAGAACCAAGGTGCACAGCCCACCAGCCCCAGAGGCGCCCACTACTTGCGTGAAGAAGACGGCGAAGATGGAGAACGCCAGCAGGAAGAAGCTCCTGGTCGCCACCACATCTTCCTGCACCAGTACGACCTTCAGCTGGATAGCAAGGATTTCGATTAAACGCTCAAGCGGCTTTCCGTACGCACCTGATCCACACTGGGGAATAAACACAAGAAGGCGCCCACGAGGACGCCGCCCACCACCCCGCCCACCACCTCCAGGAGACCCTTCAGGATGCTCATCCACGTGGAACCTGAACACACGCAAACAGCGGAGAAACATGGAGAGCAGAACTCAATCTGGCCCAACGCAAACAGAAGCTGAACCTGTGGAGAAGGCCACCCCCAGACAGGTGGAAAAGCCTGTGATGGCCAAAATGTCGTCAAAGCTGCCGGCAGCCATCAGGAGTGTCGGGATGCCCTATGGAACCAGAACTGCAGTCAAAGCCCTGCAGAACTTCACTACAATCCCAGAATCACGTGGGAAAGCAGCAGTTTACCTTCTCGCTCCCGTAACCTTCCTTCTGGAGCAGCAACATGGACGGAACCACCACAGCCGGTGACACCGCCGCCAGAACAAACCTGCGCGCGCACACGGGTCACGTCTTCGCCATGCAACCACGCGACCACGCCTACACGTACCCCAGCAGGAAGCCCCAGGCCCACGGCAGAGCCAACAGGAAGTGAGAAACCACGGCAACGACGCACGCCTCCATCACACACGGCCCGACCGCCACGCGCAGGCACACGGCCTTCAGACGACGCAGCGCCTGGAAAAAGACCACAGTCACCGTGTGCGCATGTGAGTGCATGTGTGTGTGTACGCGGTACCGAGGGGTCCAGACCCAGACCGGCTCGGGCCAGGATGATGGACAACGCCATGCTCCTCAAAGCCGCAGACCAGGCGGCGTCCACGTAGACGGCGTCTGTCACGTACGGAACGTTCCTCAGGACCAGGCCAGCCAGAAGCATGCCTGCATGCACGCACGCACGCACGCGCACCAAGCATCAAGTGTGCTTGTTTGTGTTTGTGTGTGAGGCGGACAATCGTTGGGTCGTACCAAGCAGTGGCGGGATTGGGGGCAGGCCGGGAAACTGGACCATCCCGAGTAGTCGCCCCCCCAACACGGCGCCGATGAAGATGATGACCACGCCGAACACTTTCCCTCCTGGCAAGCACTCACTTCCTGTTACTGACCACAACGTGCCGAAGAGCAGAGCCAACACACAGGCTGCGCACGTACACATACACAAATAAAGACGCAAGCAGACACACACAGGACCAGACATATACAAATAAACGTACGCTCACACACATAAACAGAGAAAACACAGACACACCAATACATGCACACACACAAACAAACACAACACACAAATACAAAAGAACAAACACGCACACTAATAAACATACACAGACACATTAACACAGAGAAACACACACATATACACTCACACACATTAACACGCACGAGACACATGCATACAGACACAGAATAAGACAAGTGTCACACACAAAAACAAAGAGACATTCACACACACACACACAACCACATACAGACTTACACCGACACACACACAACCAGACACATACATCAGTGACATTCCCTAACTTGTACTGATCGCTGGGTTGATTTCTTGCCACCTTGGGTGATGAGCAGGTTGACGAGTCCACACGGTCGAGGACATCTG
The DNA here is from genome assembly GCF_024500385.1 of Phyllopteryx taeniolatus. Taxonomy (NCBI): domain Eukaryota; kingdom Metazoa; phylum Chordata; class Actinopteri; order Syngnathiformes; family Syngnathidae; genus Phyllopteryx; species Phyllopteryx taeniolatus. Next base: position 5,450,818 of record NC_084524.1, on the reverse strand, counting down.
TTCTTCAGGCGGATGAAGGACGAGGCGCAGCATGAACACATCTACACACAACACAATCAATATGTGTGTGTGTGTGTGTGTGTGCGTGTGGACTTCACCGTGTCATCCAGCTCGTCCGTCGTCGTTGCAACCACCGCAGCGATCTCTCTGGACCGTCTTGACCTTTACTACCACAATGCACTGGAACGAGTGTGACTTGAACACTCACGCACACAATAAAAAGTGTTGCACTTTGACCCCACTTGTGTTTTCATGTGTGTGTTTTGTGAATTCCTTCTTTGTTGGCCCTTCATTCATCGCTCTTCATGTCTGTCCATAAACTCACAAACATGGACACACACCCACATAAACACACCCACATAAATCCATACAGATACACAAACATACAAACACACACGGGCGCACAGACTCAGAGAGAGAGCAGGTGTGTGTGTAGCTTTATTGTTATTAAACAAAAAAAAATCCACTTCCTTTCTAACATGGCTCTCCAGAATGCTAAAGCAGGAAGTGACATCCCAGGAGGACCCCCCCCACCCCCATACACACACACACGTGCTGTACCAAAAAAAGTGTAGAAAAATATTCTTGGGAAAAAAAAGCAAATCTTCCAAATGACGACTAGCGGGAATGTGGATGCAAAGGAATGAAGCAAACATAAAGTCACAGAATTCCCGTCACAGGGAATCGTCTCGCTGTGGCCTTCTTTCAGCCAGCGCTAGGCTAGTTGAGCTAGCAACAATATTTACGATACACAGTAATAATCACCAACATTCCACGGCGCTAACCTCTACTTGTCGGCAGCTGCGGGCTATGGAAAGCTGTTTCAGCATTAAATTCGTATAGTTGATAACCAGCTTAAGGTCTATCTACTAGTACGGTCTAGTTAAGTTGGAACGACTAGGGTGCACTCGTAGAACGACTGTCTTACCTGTAGCCTACTGTATGACAATTCTGCACGCTAGTAAGGACAACTACATTACTCGTGAGGCAAAACTGTGCACCAGTTGACAACTACGTGCTACTGGCACTCCTAGTGAAGCACTGGATGTTAAATAATAGAATTTAATAATGGCACTAGTATTTTTAGGAGCACACAGTTGTCAACTAGTAAAAGTTTTGCCTCACAACTAACGTGGTTGTCCTAGTAGTTCGCAGATGGCAGAAATGTCAGACATTTAACAGAAAAGTCCAACTAGTTACGCACTAGTAGTGTGCAATTGCATACTAGTAGGATGTGGAAAGCTGTTTAAGCATTTATTCGAGATCCTTGATATCCATCTTAAGGTTGTACTCGTGCCAGTTTTAGTGGGAAAAACCTGACTCATATTACACAGTTGCTTTACCAGTGCGGCCAAGTTGTTCTACTAGTACACTTACCAGTGCGGCCAAGTTGTTCTACTAGTACACTGAATTGCCTTACTAGTGTGGACGAAAATGTACTAGTTCATGGACCTAAAGCTGGACATCAAGTAAATAAGTATTCAATGTGCTTAATATCCCAGCTTAAGGTTGTACTCGCAGGCCAAAAGTGGCACTAGTTGGGGGGGGGGGGGGGGGAAACATTTCTGGTAATACACAGTCATTGTACTAGTGTGCCCTTGTCGTTCTACTTGACTAGAGCGCACTCGTACATGGACCCTAACCTGAATATCAATGATGTCAAATAAATGCTCAAAGGGTCTAATGTGTTATCTTATGTCATGTTATTGTTCCAGCGGCTAGCATCAAGGCTAACGGTGTCGACTCAGTGTGCACTGCAGCGTCACTTCCACAAACACGAAGCGAGGCACGTATCATTCAGGCAGGTACGTGCGCATGAAGATCTGCCGGCGTATCCACGGCGTGAAGTGGCTGACGTTGCTGTACACGCCGGGTCCCAGCACTTTGCTAAAGCAAACGCTGCCCCATGACGTCAGGCCGAACAGCGTCCAGCGGCCCCCTGACGATTCTTCACACACCAGCGGACCACCACTGTCGCCCTGGAAATGGGAGTAACACACCGTGCTCGCATCAAGGCTTACTCAACATAGGCCTCAAAATGGCCGACGTCATCGAAAATAGAGCCTAGAAAATAGGACTTGGAAGCTGGAATTTGGAAGCTAGAACCTAAAAGCTAGAGCATAGAAACTACACTTAGAGGCTAGAACCTAGAAAAGAGTACTTGGAAGCAAGAACTTAGAAGCTCGAACCTAAAAGCTGAACCTAATGGCTAGAGCCTAGAACTAGAACTGAGAGGTAAAAACTAGAAGCTTGAAGATAAATGCTAGACCTGACAGGCAAGCACTTGGAAGCTAATACTTGGAGGATAGAACTTAGAAGCTTTAACCTAAAAGCTAGAGCCAAGAAGCTAAAACTTAGAAGCTAGAGCCTCTAATAGAGCTACAACTTTTACGATAGATCCAAGAAGGTAGTCAGAAGCTAGACTTGATAATGATAATAAAAATAATAATAATAATAATTTAGATTCCTCAAGCGCCTTTCAACGGACCCAAGAGGTCTAGAACTTCTAATAGAAGCTACAGCCTCGAAGTTAGGACTTGGAATTTCACATTTAGACCCTAGGACTTAGAGGCAATAAATTGTAGGTGAGTGGTGGTTACCATGCAGGAGTCGACGGTCCCAGCCTCATAACCAGCACAAAGCATCCTGGGAGTTATGGTCTTCATGTCGAAGTAGGACTGGCACTGGGGCATGGAGATAATCCGAACCTGTCCTTCCTGCAGCTTGAAGGGCACTGCGGAGGAAGCAGCACACAGAAAATAGCAGCGCGAACTAGGAAGCTAGACCTTAAAGCCAGGACTTTTCAGTCAGAACCTAAAAACTACAGCCTTATACAGTATACTTGGAAGTTACAACCTAAAAGCTAGAGCCAAGAGGTTACGACATGCAAGCTAGAATGTAAAACCTATAGACAAGAAGCTACATAAAAAGTAGAGGCTCATATTTAGAAGCTATGACTTAAAAGCTAAAGCCTAGAAATTAGGACTTGGAAGCGAGAACCTAAGAGCAAGAGTCTAGAAGCTACAACTTAGAAACCAAAGCCTAAAAGCTAGCTCTAAAAAGGTAGGACACAGAGGCTAGAACCCGGAAGGTAGTACCTAAAAGCTTGAGCCTAGAAACTTGCACTTAGAAGCCTAACGTTGGAAACTCGACTTGAAAAGTTAAAACTCAGAAGTTCGAACGCAGAAGCTCAAATTTGGAAGCGAGAATCAAAAAGCTAGAGAAAAGCTCGTACTGGAAGTTAACATATAGAAGCTAGGACCTCAAAGTAAGAGTCTAGAAATGGGACCTTAGAAGCTCAACCTTGGAAGCAAGACCTAGAAGTTACAACTCGGAAGCTAGAACTCACAAGTGAGAATTTAAAAGATTGAACTTGGAAGCGAAAACCTAGAAGCAAGAGCCCTAAGTACTACAACTTAGTAGCTAGAGCCTAGAGGCTAGATCTTGGAAGCTTGAACAAGGATCTCGAACCTAAAATCTAGAGCCTCGAAACTAGCACTTAGAAGCTTTACCTTGGAAGCTAGACTTGTAAGATAAAATTTTAATGTTAAAACTCAGAAGCTGGAACTTATGGGGTTGAACTTATGGGGTTGAAGCTAGGACTTAAAATCTAGAGTGAGGAAGTGAGGGTTCAGACTTACTCCTGTTGCCCATGTGACCCCATCCTGTGATGTAGCAGTATGAGCCCGGAGTGGGAATCTCATTGGGTCTGGGAAGACACACGGGCCGGACCCATTCCGTCTCGTCCACCTGGGGACATACATGATCCCACAATGCCTTAGCAGCTCTGACAAGGCCACCCCACCAACACCCAGCCACTGCAACCCTCCTGGATGGCTCACCTCTGAGTCCAACTCCACCACGCTGATGTCATAGTCCACCACGGCACGGTTGTAGCGCGGGTGGACTGTGATGGCCCGCACGCCGTGCCTCTGACTGTGCACGCCCGGATGGTCCAAGTTGTTGAGACCCACGAGGACTTTCCACAGGTGGGCCTTCTCTCTCCTACACATGCACGCACATGCACAAGCTAGAATTTGGAAGAGAGACATAAAGTCTAGAGCCTACAAAGTAAAACCTAGACAGAAGAGCCACGAAGCTAGGACTTGGAAGGTAGTACTTGGAAGAAAGTACCAAAAAGCTAGAGCAGACACGCTATAACTTGGAAGTTAGAATTTAGAAGCTAGAACCTAAAAGCTAGACCGAGATGCTAGACTCGTCAGTTAGAACTCTGAAGCATGACCTAAAAGCGAGAGCCTAGACCCTGGAACTTCAAGGCTTAGAGCCAGGCAGCTAGGACTTGTAAGACAGAACTTGTAATGAAGAACATAGAGGCTAGACCCTGGAAGCTAGACTTACAAGCTAAGACTTGAAGCCAGAACTAAGCAAGAGCCTAGACTCTAGACTTGGGGACCAAAAAGCTAGGACTTAGAAGCTAGAACTTGAAAGCGAGAATGTAAAAACTAGGGCCTAAAAGACATTAGAAATAAAGACTTGGAAGCTAATGAATGAAGAGATCACAACATGGAAGCTCGACTTACTTGACTTTTGATTATTTGTGACTTACTTTAAACTTTACGGTTAAGATTTGCGACTGACATGTGACATCCTTAACCAGAGTAACCTTCGTGTCTTTGTATAAATGATGTCGATGGTCTCACCCCTCGAAGCAGTGCGCAACGGTCAAAGCCCACTTTCTGCCGATGAGGACGCAGCCGCACACGTGACCGCTCTGACCGCTCTGCAGGGAGCACTGCCAAGGCCACGCCCCCCGCCGTGCCACGCGGCCTCCCAGAATCCTCTTTTCCCTGGAGGGCTGCGCACCCACCGCCGGGCGCAGGCCGCATTCTGGCAGTCAGACAGGAAACAGGAAGTAGACTCGGCTGACGCGTCCCGAGGAGAATCTCACGGGGATTGATGAAGCTTACCGTCTCTGACGCAGACAAGACACACTCGCCTGCCGGAATGACATGAGTGACTGTCACACACGCACGCACGCACGCAAGCACACACACACGCACAAAATCAAATATCAGACATGGAGAACACGCTAATGTTTGCAATAGCACTTTACTCACTTCCTGACCCTCGCCAAAAATGGCTACCTTTCTTATATTCGCTCGCTCGCACGCATGCACGCACACACACACCTCCTCTTCTCGAGGCGCGCCTGTAGAGACAAGCCTTTCCTCTCCTTCCACTCGGGATGAACGTGTAACCAACGACGGCGACCTGGAGGACCTCCATGCTCGGGTACCATGGAAACGGAGGCGGGAACCCTGTAGCAGGGACACACTGCCTCTGATGGACTGCATCACCCGTGTGCGCGTGCGAGTATCAGCCTTGTAAGTGTGTCTGTGTGTGAGTACTCGTGTGCAGGTGTGTGTGTGCAGGCGTCTGTAGGTGTGTTTATTTGTCTGTCTGTCTGTCTCTGAGTGTTTGTGTGTCTCTGAGTGTTTGTGTGGATGTTTGTGTATCTGTGTGCATGTTTGTTTTTGTATTTTTGTCTGTGTGCATGTGGGTAAGCGGGGCTCTATGTACGTGTTCATGCGTGTGTTTGTGTGTGCATTTTGGTAGTGTATTTGTGTCTGTGTGCATGTGGGTAAGCGTGCATCTGTGTGTGTGTCCATGTGTGTGTTTGCGTGTGCCTGTGTGTGTGCATGCATGTGTGTGTGCTACTGACCTTACCCTAGTCCCAACTGGTCACAGGTCAGTTTGCTGAGCTGCTGGTTCCACTCGTCTGCGCACACGTGATAGCTGTCGCCTGTCCTCAACACAGTCACAACGGAACCTGACGACTGGCTCAGAGACACTACACACAACAACACGACACTCAGTCATCTGTGTGTCTGTGTGTGTAGGTGTGGGTGCGTGCGAGGATTACCACAGTCCCACTCGTCGGAGGCGTCGGTGCAGTGTTTCTTCCCATCACACCACAGTGTCCTGTGCACGCACTCGTGATTGTTGCACGCCAACTCGTTATCTCCACATGCCGCTAACAACACACACACACACACACACACACTGCGTGAATCCCAGGGCACTTGTCCTTGGCAGACTAGAGCTAGAACTTAAAAGCGAGTCTAAACGCTATATCGTAGAAGCTTCAGCCTTCAAGCTCGAACGTAAAAGCTATAGCATGGAAACAATAACAAACACTAGACCTTACAAGCTAGACTAAGAAGCTGGAACCTCAAAGCCTCTCGTGCCTCGGAACTAAAACTTGGAAGCTCCAGACTAAACCTCGGACATATGTCATAAAACACATTTTATTTTATTTTAATGGGATTCAAATTAAACTGCCAAGCATTTCAGAAAAGTATTAACCATAAAGAAATTAATGATGATTGTTCAGTCATCAGTCGTATTTAAAATAAGAATATTTCACAAATTCTGCCAGGGTATGTAAACTTATGAGCACAACTGTACATATATGCTGTCATAAGTACCCCTGTCATATTCTAATGAAAGTTTTTCATAACTTCTAGTTGGCGGTGGTATATTGGAATACAAGTGTACAGCTTTTTCATAACCTCTAGATGGCGGCATACATTTATAAAATGTGAACGTTTTTTCCATTTTCCCGTATATCTATGTATAATGCGCACTATTGACAATTTTTTTGGGGGAAAAAATGCTCATTATATACAAGAATTCACGGTAGCTAAAAGATAGAGCCTGGAAATTAGAATCTAGAGGCAAGAAGCTAGAAAATGGAAGTCAGAACGTAGAAGCTAGAGCTTAGACGTTACAATGTCAGCGCTTGAACGTGGAAGTCAGAACTTGGGAGCTAGGACGCAAAAGCTTAAGCCTTGAAACTTGAACTTCAAGCGAGAAAGTAGAACGAGAACGTAGGCGTTAGTCTTTGGAAGCTAGACTATAGAAAGTAGAACTTAAAAGCTAGAAAATAGAAGCGAGAACTTAGTTGCTAGAACTTGGAAAGCGAGAAGCTACAACTTAGAAGTTACAAGTTGGCGTCTAGAAGCCAGAATGTAAAAAACCACAACTTCTCACGAGACAGGCCGGGAATGACTCACAGCAGTTGACCTCATCGGCCAGCAGGGGGCAGTCTGGGAATCCGTCACAGATCATGCTGGTCTTGATACAAACGCCACTGCCAGGACACTCCCACAGAGCGCGCTCGGTGCAGCCTACCGTGTACGTGGAAAGACACTTCAGCACAGGTGTCTACACCAAGGACTCTTGTTTCACAAACGTCAGGTAGAGGTCTCACCACAGCGGTCTTCGTCGCTGCGGTCATCGCAGTCGGCAAGGCCATCGCAGCGCTTGCTGGCCAGGACGCAACGTCCGGAGCGACACTTGAAGTGACTGGGGGAGCACTCTGTTGCCATGGTGACATGGCAAACGCATAGAGGAAATGAGCGTACAGGAAAAGACATGCTAACACGTACATGCACGCACCGTCCACGCCGGCCTCGGGCAGGAGGCACGCCGAGCCGCTGCCCTCTTCAGGAAACTGAGCGCAGTCCGAGTCGTCTGGCCACTGCAATCCCACGATTCCAAGCACCGACTCGCATTTCTCCTTGGCTGTGCGACACAGAGACCTGCATGGGGGGGGGGGGTACGGGGAGTAATCACATTGCTGAGACTCTCCCACCACACACCAGTACCAATGCCTGGTTAACTACCCCTTTCCTGCCCTGTCCCTTCCTGCGGTGTCCTTCACTGTCCTATCCTTGTTGCGTCCCTTCTTCACATGATGTAGCACTGCCTGGGTCACTACCCCTGTCATCCCTGTCCAATCCTGCCACGTCCCATCATGTCATTTCCTATGTTGACCTACCCTGTCCCATCCAGTTTGATTTGCTACTTGTTGTGTCCCTTTCTTAAATTGTGTAGCACAGCCTAGTTCACGGGCTCTGCACTGTCTCATCCTGTCCTGTTCTTAACCATCCTGTCCTACTTGCATCTATTTTTTTTTAAACATGGTGTAACATTGCGTTGCTCACTACCCCTGTACTGTGCTGTCCTGTTCTGTCCTTTCCCATCCTGTCTTATTTACTGAACGCTGCGTCCCTTCATCTCACGGTGTAACACTGCCTGGCTCACAACCCCTGTCCTGTCCTATCTAATTTGAAGATGATATCCAACTACCAAAAAAGGTATACTGCTCCACCATACTGCATGACCAAGGAACGGAACAGGACAGGTTTGACATGCAGTCACCTGCAAGGTGGTACGGTGCTCAGGCTGAGCGGGTCACACTTGGGTACGAGTAGTGTGCAAGCGTAGAACATGAGGTACTGGTAGCAGCCCGTCTGCACCAGCGCCGGGAACAGCGACGACTCCCACGATACGGAGCTCTCCCGCTGCGACACGTGACCCAGGAAGTTGGGGAAGCGCGTGTGGTTGTAGGGCAGGTTCATACACAGCTCCAAGCTGATTGGCTCACAGCTGGCTGACACACCCAAAAGGGGAGGAGGGAGTCAAAAGAGATACAAACCTTCGCCTTCAACTGAGGTTTACGTAGTTAACGAAAGCCAACCGCATAACCAAAAGTAGAATTGAATTTGTCAAAGACTTACAGCAATTGTTGTGCCGCGCATCACAGGAAGTGGTTGTGCAGCCGGGCTGAGCCGTGGGGCATACGGTGTGAGCTGGCGCGCACGCACGCACACACACAAACAACCACACACACACTGAGAGAGTGACACACACACACACAAAGGCAGCCTGTTGCCAGCCGGACGACTTACTGTGATCGCGCATGCAAGGCTCTTCGTCGCTGCCATCTTTGCAGTCGTCTTCGCCGTCACAACGGAACGCTGGAGGAATACACTGGCCGTTACGGCATTCCCAAAGACCCTGGCTCTGACATGCTGCACACCCGCACAGACAGGTGAGTCATTCCCGCAATTTGAGTGGTGCGGCCGTCGTCACTCCAGCAACTCACAGCAGTTGAGCTCGTCGCTTTTGTCCAGACAATCGTGGTCGCCGTCACAGAGCCAATCCCTGGAGACGCAGCGGCCGTCGCCACAGCGATGGTCCCGCGACGTATCGCAAACTGACAAAACAGTCAGTTAGCCTGGCGCAGAGGTTTTTTAAATTTTTGGGTCCATTATACAGGCAAGAAATTTTTCAAAGACCCTTTCGTGATCCTAATGCTCATTAAACAGAACCGAACCCCAGTTTTTAGAAGCACGGTTTCACGTGCGCTCTCTCACCACAGTCGAGTTCGTCGCTAAGGTCTCCGCAGTCGTCATAGCCGTCACACAGCAGAAGCGGCGCCAGGCAGCGGCCCGTCAAGCAGCGGAACTCCGTGTCTGAACACACTGAATGACGATGTCATCAGTGTGAGGCAGACCACGATGACCACGTTTCAAGCATACGTGCGTGTGTGTGCTCACCGCAGTGCGCCTCGTCGCTCCAGTCGTCGCAGTCGTTGTACCCATTGCACACCAGCTTCTGAGGGACACAAATCCCTGTGGCGCACAGGAAGTCATCCTTCTCGCCGCACGCCGCTGTTGGCCAATCAGAGCGTATCACATGACATCACCAAACATCCATCCATCCATTTTCTGAGCCGCTTCTCCTCACTAGGGTCGCGGGCGTGCTGGAGCCTATCCCAGCTGCCATCGGGCAGGAGGGGGGGTACACCATGAAATGGTTGCCAGCCAATCGCAGGGCACATACAAACAAACAACCATTTGCACTCACATTCACACCTACGGGCAATTTAGAGTTGTCACTAGGGCTAAAATGATTAATCCAATACTCCCTAGTCACTATCTCGGTGTGGGCCAATCAACATGCAGACTACTCACAGGGTTTGCCCACAGCCTGTCGGGGTGTGTAGCAGGCGGGGGGTGTTGCGGAGGTCAAGGAGGAGGAGGAGGAAGTGGCGTGGCTAAACTGCGAGCAGCGCAGGAAGTCGGGCCAGGAGGCGTTGAACATTCGCAGAACGGGCTCGCAACCTTCCCTCGCTGCCTCACAGAAGGACGCGCACGGCAACAACACCCACCTGTGGGTGAGCGGGTGAGCGACTATTCTGGGATGTGGCGAGCGGGGCATCACGGGGCTACCTGTGCTGAGCGTTGTTGTCATGGAAACACTGCGGCAGGGCCAGAGAGCAGCCGAACAGCATGATGTGTTTGTAGCAGGACAGTCTGCTCAGGTAGCTGAAGAACCTGCGACACACACCACGTCACTTCCCGAACTCACGCCCATCCCCCGTCTGCCGTTACCTTAGCAACATGTCCACCTCTGAACTCTTCACCACGGCGGCGGCAGACGACAGCCATGTTTGGTTGTATGGCAACATGTGACACTGAGGCTCCGCCAGTGGCTGACAACCGCCTGCACACATGACCCATTTTTGATTAAACAGTTGGTGCATCATGATTTCATGATTTCTTCAATGGACATTGAATGGATACAACACAAGTAAACATACAATACAAATAGATTTGATGGGAGAACATGAAGAAAACTAAGCTCGCGTTACATTAGTCTTCTTTTTCGCAGAGCAGAGAGAATATTAAATGTGTTGCTGCACAATTGGTGTTTAAATATCTCCACACACACACACACACACACACACACACAAGCTAACCTGCGTCCGGCGCAGCGGTGGCGCTGGTCAGCCAGGTGGAGCTCAGCGAGGTGACGGACGTCAGCAATTCGGCGGCCGTCGCGATTGGAAGAGTGGGCGGGGCTTGAGATGCATCTGCCAGCGGGGAGGGGCTTGTACTGTTGCCACGGTAACCAGCTTCCCTGTCAGCCATCGGCTCGGGGGAAGGGAGGGGGCTGGAGTCGGAGACACGGCCGCCAATCACACCTGAGGCAAGACCACATGCACATAGTCAACAACACCAAAAAAACTATTACACAACTTCAGTGCATATGTGCCTGTGTGGTCAAGGAGCCTTTCGATTGGTTCACTTTAAATACACGAGCATGCACGTCTATGAATAGTGTCGGAGGGATCTGGTTACCATGGTGACCCCGGTTACACGTCTCGCTCGGTCACTCACACGTCGGCTAATAATAACAATCAGCCGAGAAGCCCCCCCAACAAGTGCCAGGGTTAATTTTCAACACTAAAGCCGGAATGTTTGTGTGCTCATCACGCCTTTCAAAGTTGTCTCAAGGTCAGCGGCAAAAAAAACACACACACACACATTTGTAGCTTGGTAGAAGACAAGGAGGTGATGAAGATGCAGAAAAGCTGACAAGATGTTTTATGATCCGAGTAAATATTTGACATTCCGCCCGATTGGCCGACGCCTCCTAGTTGTCATGGCGACCGCTCACACACACACACACACACGCACACTTTGTGTAGTTCACCCGTTAACCAACATGTCAGAAATAACTCCACGGGTGTGTGAATACCGGTAAGTGCGAGCACGAGGATGACGCCGCCCAGCAGGCTGGCGATAGGAAGTAGGACGTAAACGAGCCGGAGGTGACCAGGTGTCTGTGGCTTGTGAGGACACACCTCCTCGCCCATCCCGCTTTCAGTTACTCCGCCGGTCACCTGTGGGAGCACAAAGGGGTAGCGCAGGTCATTTTGGACAAAAAGTCACATTTTTACGACATCAAGACAACGTGACTGCACGAGGAGGACAAAAATGTTTATTACAGGGTAGGAGTGAACACAAGTCGTTTTCTACCAGGAAATTGCTGCGCTGTCGAGCAAGTGGAAAATAGAAAGATGCTTCTGGATCATATAAAGACACATCCGGGTCATAAAGTTCAAATGTGTAAAATACATGAAATATATTAGTTTACTAATGAAATAATTCACATTTGTACTTTTTAAAATGTAACCAACAAAGTACTTTAAAGAATAACATAGCCAAGTTGCTTTTGATATTTATAAAATTAACTAATTATGTAATTAACTAAAACAGGTTGTCATTATGAATTATTCACTATACATAGAAAACAATATATAAATTAAATGTGTAATAATGGAACGCTTTACTGATATTTTCCTCAGCAGCAGTTCAATCAACCAATTACATGATCAAATTAAATTTTAAACATCTATAGATTATTTACTTTTTAATTTTTTTTTACAATCAACCCATTTAATACATGTAAAATACAGACACGAAATGGTTTATTTTGCAAATATTTTACAAATTAATGAACCACTTATACAATAAATACATTAGCTGTTAAGAACAGTTGACAATTGTTTTATTTGCAAAACATTAAATAAAAAAAATTGTCTATAATGAACTTATAATTTGTATTCGTTTTCTTGTTTTTAACCTCGATTTGAGAACCGATTCTCTTTTCCAATGCTGACCTGGCTGCAGACAGCACAGTAAAACAAGGCAAAATAAAAACAAATCCAAATACATCCCAAAAAAATGAACAATGTGACGTACACAAAACAATAACAAGTAAGATCTTTTCCAGTCCAAGTACACCATTGCTCCCTTCACCAAACCTGGAACTATTTGTCAGACACGAGTCTCCTTTGATAAGAATTTAATATCTGTACGAATAAATAAAACAATAGTTACATTTTAATAGACAGATTCTAGGAAAAGTAGTTCAATACTATATTCTTGACCATTTACATGATCAGAGGGGCCAGCACGTGGACCCCGGCCCATACTTTGTTGAACCCTGCCCTTAAATAATGACATCACCACACGGGGCGGAGCTAGACAAGACTTAAAAGTCACACGAGGCAATTAGCGCAAGTCACAAGTCGATACTGGTGGATCCCCCCCCCCCTTTTATTTTTTCTGGTCCGCTTCTGGTTTAATTCCCTGCGCTGACGAATGCCACATGGGCGCGCGCGCGAGCACACTCACCGTGTCCGTTCCTGCGCTGAAGGTGACACGCGGCCACGAGCGCATGACCTTCCTCTGCCGCCTCCGCCGGAACGCGCCAACTGAAGTCTGCGGCCGCGACAGACCCACTGCTCGGCCCGCCTCCTCCTCCTCCTCTCTCTCCCTCTCGCTCCCTCTCGAATGGGCACGTGACCGCACAGACTTACAGACACACACACACACACACACACACTCAACCAGAAACACAAACAAACAAAGCGCATACAAGATGCAGAAACCGACTCAAGTGACAATCATCAACAGGGAGCGGTCATCATACAGACTTTATTTGTCAAATCAAATGGTTAGATTTTTCCCATGACATCATCATCAAGTGCCACGACCGCCTATGACATCATAATGTGACCGCCTACGAAACAGTCACCCCGCCAGCGTCTTCGGCCGAGCTCAGAAGCAAGTAGGCGGCGAGTGACAGCACGGCGCCGCCCAGCGGGACGAGGACGAATACAGCGCACCTCCGCCAGCGTCCCGTCCGGCCGCCGTCCTCCTCGTCCTCCCCATCCCGCCGCCCTCGCTTCTTGGCGCGGCGCCCTCCTCGGCGCTTTGTGAACGCCTCCAGCTCCTCCTAGACGCACACACATTAGCTTAGCGTGGCGGCGGGAGGTGACCCCCTCCTTCATCCTCACCTGACGTCTCCGCTGCTCATCTTCCTCCGCCGCTTTCTGCTCTGCCTCCTTGAGCTGGACGCATACACGCATGCATTAGCGTGTGCAAGTGTGTGTGCGTGCGTGTGTGTGTGCATGTGTGTTCACCTGGCTGACTTTCCTCTGTTGTTCGACGCAGTTGTCATCACACTCGACAACACAGCCGGACGCCATCGCGCACGCAAGCTCCTGTGAGACACACGACGCAACAATGAGGCGACAAGAGACACGTGGGAAAATACGGCGGCCGTTTTGTACCTTTTTGATCCTCCTACAGGGACATCGCAGCTTGACCTTCTGATGACATTCGGCCCCACACGCCCCCGGATGACACACCTGCTTGCAGCGATGACCGCAGCTCAGCTACACACACACACACACACACACACACACGTCTAGCAGCTGAGCCTCAAGAGTCTTCTTCTTCCTGAAGTGCAGCCGGCCACGTCGTTGGGCCGCACCCAACAAGATGGCGGCCGGGCGAGACGCGCGTACCTCTTTGGGACACTGGTTGCTACAGGAGCCGAACGCCATCCTTGTCCCCTCGTCGGCCGTCGTCATCTTCCTGCGATACAGGCGATGACATCATCAGCACACCGAGATAGCGACGAGGGAGTATTGGATTCATCAATTTAGCCCTTGTGTCAACTTTATCGCTATCTCATGATTCGGGTGTCGTGAATGATTCCAAACGCAGCGACTCCGTTCGGACTCATTCCCGACTCTCGAATCACTAAATGGGGATTTTTTTTCGGAACTATCTAGGTCCATCATATGCTCACGTGCACTCCACATAGAGTGTGCTCATCTTGCAATGGCAGCGCTGGCGGATCATCTGGCGGCAAGGGGGGCAGTCGCCAACGTGACAGGGCAGCGGGCAGGTGTGGGGGCAAAGGCTTGGCCGGGGCTTGGAGCAGCCCTCCTCGCAGTCGTCGCACTAGCGACACAGGCGTCACTATTGATATTTCAATATTGATCGCGGCGTTACAAAGCGGCGAACCGCTTCACCTTGTTGCCGTCGTCCAGCAGGTGGCACTCCCTGCCGCACGCGTGGTTGCCACAGCTCAACGGTCGCCCGCACGGCCCCTTGCACGAGAAGCGGCCCCGGCGGCAACACGGCACGGCGCTCACCTGAACAACCACCATCGTGACGTCGTCATCGGGAGATTGTCACGAGCAAGCGTGCGGAAGAAACATTCTTACCTTGTGTTCTCCAAAACAGGAGCTGGAAGAGAGAGACAGTCAAAACATGCATTTGCATCAATGTGTGTACGTGTCTCTGCGTTGGGTGTAGGTAGGTGCGTATGCGTGTGTCGTACACTGGTAGCGGCACTTGACAAGGGGGGCAGGGCAGGGCCTTGGTCACAAAAGCCGGTTCTGAGCGCTGCTCCCACGGCCCGGACAACTGCACCTGTGGCACACCATCGGGAGACAAAGATCGTTACGGGTGAGACGCACACCACACGGGGGACAAAGATCATTCCGAATGACAAAGGACGTGCGCGCGACCTGCTGGGACTTGAGCAGAACGCGGTCGTGGCACGGCCGCGGGCACGTGTGCGCGCAGCCGACCAGAGGCAGAAGGCAGGGCTGCGAGCAGGGTGGGCAGGGCCCGGGGTGGCAGCGGTGGCGCTCTCTGGCAGCGTGGTGGCAGGAAGGTGGAGACCTAGGGCGGGCGTCACGGGTGAGAGGGTTAGGTCACTCGCGCGTGATTTTTGATTGGACGAGAGAGTCGGGGAGCGACGTTGACGTACTTGCAGATCTCCTTGCAGCGAGGCGGCTTGGTGCTCCGCTCACGTCCGCACGGCACCGTCAGGGAGGCGGCGCCGCACGCGCACTTGACGTCCACCGTCTGTGGACACGGGTAACAACTTCCTGGCGGTGCAGGGGGGCGCATCAGACGCGTGCACGCACACATGCACGTACATCACAGTCAAAGTGCGTTACCTTGGTGACACACGGACGGACATTTGTGGTTGCGACATCCCAGAGTCCGAGCGCAGATCTGGTCACACTGGGGGCAGTTGCCGGGGCAACACTGCCACACGGGCCGGGAGGGGAAGGTGGGTTAGCGGTGGCTGCGTGCGGCTGCGCACGGGCACGAGCACGTGGACGGCGACTCACCTTCCTCCGACACGGATGTTTCTGGCAGCTTCTGCTCTTTGAACATTTGGACTCACACAAATAGTCTTTGTGACACGCCATCAGCTTCCTGTATTTCCCGCAACGGCACTCCTTCTCCACCTCCTGACATGCGTGCGCGCGCACACACACACACACACACACACACACACACAACAGCAGGTCAACATCAGCACAGCACGCACGTTTGTGCGCGCGCATTACCTGTCGGCAGGTGTCGCAATTCCCGCGGTGACACCTCATGGAGCAGGTGTGCTTCCCGCACGACAGGGGGCGCTCACACGTGTCACCACACAGTGGCACTTCCTCCGTGCACGGCAGGTTGGACTCTGTGATCCACACGTAGAAATTTACTGGAAACTGTCCACCCCACAGGACTCAAAAGTGTGTGCGCGTGTCTCTCACTGTTCCTGCCGCAGGGACACGATCTGCTGAGCGAGCGGGGGCACGGTGGGCAGAGTGCGTCGTGGCACACGCGCTCACAGGTGTGATTCCCACACGAGAGGATGGCGCCGCACACCTGAGGAACAGGTCAAGGGAACACGGTCAGACATTTTGGGGGCGACTGGCTGTTCCTAATAAAGTGGCCAGGCTTCCGCATACCCCTTCGCACTTCCACTTGGGCCCGTCGCAGGGTCTCTCCGATTTTTGCCGACCGCACACACACTTCTGAATGCTGACTCTGGGACAAGGGGAACACTCTGACACACACAAACACATGGTGAATGTACAGGAAGTAGAAAAAGACGCCATTGGCTACCTCACGCGTGTGTACCTGAGTGACACGGCTGGGAACATTTGTGTTGTTGACATGGCAACAACTTCCTGCACGGCTGCTGGCATGACCAAGCCTGGAGGAGAGAGAGAGGGGGAAAAAAAAAAGTGTGGCACTGTGAAAGTGTGGTTTTTGAAAATGTGTGTCTGTTCTAAATTATACATTGCTCTCTTGCATGCCAAGAATTAAAGTACCATATACTATATAAAGCAAAGAAAAATGGGGAAAGGAGGCAGATAGAAAAATATCAGAGGAAGCATGGCGAGAAATTTGGAGCGTCCAATGGTCGTCAACCAATTCAATGATCTGGAGGGAACACTGCTGGAAACACGCAAGATATTTTAGGACTCTGCTCCAAGAAAAGTATAAAAATGTTAACGTGTCCTGCCGGAGACAATGTGGTTCGAGAGAGGCAAAAAAAAGGGGGAAATTGTTGGAAAACAATGCTGGAAGCGATTGTGTTTTTTTAAATGCAAAAACATTACCCTATTAAAAAAAAGAATGGGAAAAAACAAAAAAAAGAAAATGCGCATCTGCGCACCTTGTTGCTACAGCGCCGGGGCAGGGGCTTAGCTTTGCCGCATAAGCAGGAAACGGACACCATCTTGGGACACGGCGGGCAGGGACCTAAGGACAAAAGGACAGACAGGAAGTTGACTTGAGGACAAATGGAGAAAGAGCGCAAGTGTGTGTGTGGTTACCAGGGTGACACAGCAGCAGACATGCGTGTCCACAGGAAGGTTTCAGCTCCTTGTGACACACTCCGCCGCACGAGTGAGGCGCTAACCAGGGATCGGCGGGAGGATCCTGAAGCTTCCCACAGTAGCACATGTACCTGAACACAACACGCACACGATCATGTCCATGCGACGCTCACCATGCGCGCCATTGCGGTAGCTTACCTGGCGGGCGTGTCGGCGTGGGAGTACTCAGCCCGACACTTGGGACTATGCAGGAAAATGAACACACAAAAGAAGAGAAATAGCATAGACATGACAAGTATTTTTGTTTACCCCCCCCCCCACCGGGACTCACCAGGGCCACGGATGCTGCTTGCGCCCAAAGTCTTCGTCTGTGGCCGAGCAGAGCAAGAACACAGAGTCCCTGGCCCACTTCTGGATGCACGGAAGATGGAAGAGGGAGAAACAGCCGGAGCAGCTCCACACCTGGATGGGGGGGAAGGAAGGGTAGACTTTAGCGAGGCGGAGGTGTCACCTGACCCAACGAAAAAGCCCCTTCCCCGTCCTCACCGGCTGCGTCCTCTTCACCGAGGCGATGCAGATGAGGCAGGTGAGCGCTCCAGACGTGAAAAGCTCGCTGACGTACTGACCCGTTCTTTGCAGGCCTGTGACGTCGCCACCTGCACACGGACGTCATTGCACGTTCAGACTGAGTGCTGGCCAACCCTTCTCATATTTTCTGGAGTGTTTCCATCCATACATCAGGAATTATTTGGTGTCAATTTTTCTTTTAAATATGAATGTATGTCTTAGGCCAAATTACAGCAGAACTGGAATGTTAAATAGTAAAAAGAAAAAAAATGGTTTTACATATTTGTGGCATTATGTATGAAGTCCATCACAAGAAAATGGTCAAAAGTAAAATCACGCACACAAGACCCATTTGACATGGCTCACCTGTATGACTGGCATATGCGGTGAAGGTGGACTCCAGGACGCGTGCATCCTTGTGCTCTTCGTCGTCATCCTCATCGTCGTCATCCTCAGAGGAGCAGCCGGTGTGGCGCTCCATCAGTCTCTCCACGGCGACCTGGTTGGACTTGCGGATCTCCTCGAACCTGGCCGGCCCGGAAGCGCCTGTCCGCGGGAAGTGGGTCAGCGCACGGCTAAAGCTTTTTCGCGTCATCGCACTCACCGTGCCGAGCTTCGGGCGGCACCGTCGTCTTGGCGCTCGCTCCTCTTCCTGCGCCACTTCCGGGCCTCTCTCGCACCCTTTCTCCTGGAGCATCCTGCTTCCGGCCACGCCCCCTGCCCTGAGGCCTCCAGGCTGGCTCCATGGCAGCCACGAGGGCAAAGTCCCACGTTCAAGCTGACCTCCTGCACAAAATGGAGTTGTTGACCTATTCATACGCCACTTCGACTGAATATTAATAAAGATAGTTATAATAATAATAATGGTGATGATGATAATTGTTTAGCCAGGTGTCATATGACGATAGAAGTGCTCCATGAATACAAGACTTCGAGAAGTTAGCACAAGCTAACAAGCCGGCTAGCTAAGTGTCACGAAGACGGGCGGAAGAAGCTCCCAAAAAGCAACGTGAAGGTTACTATGGGACATCAAAATGTAAATAAATGTCGAGTCGAGCGCGTTATCCGAAAACATAAAGGAAAAGACACTTAGAGGAGGTGAACGAACCTTGATTCGCTTTCAGTTGCGGCAGCCACGCGCACCACTTCGCACTGCATGCTGGGAGTCGTAGTCCATTTGCAGCCAAACGTGGAGTGGGTGGGAGGACTACAAATCCCATGACTCGTCGAGAAACAGCAGCAGGGAAGGCAGATATTTTGGCGAGACACGCTGTCACATTGAACTCAATTACCCTAGAAATCCCGTAAAGTAAGTATGAATATTACAAAAATTAAATAAAATGCAAGCCATTTGGCAACAGAACCGGGACATAAATAACATAGCAATTATTTTTTTTGAATTGGACATCCTGCAATGAATTCCATGCTTTATAAAATAGGAAAGGACCTAACAAGGAGATGTGATGGCCACTGGCCAGTATGAGACTTGTTGGCATGTGCTGATGATACCGTAACGGAAGGAAAGAAAATTGACAACAGTAATAAAAGAAAATAAACCTGCTTTCAGCACTGCGAATCTTCCGAGCCTACAGCAACAATCAGAATCCAGAACCAGTTTTGGATGTTTATTTTTTATTTTTTAAATTTAGATTATTATTATGATCCACCCTCCAATCCGGTAAGTGGCTGTAATGCGGCCAAACGTTGCCAAATAAACTAAAAGAAGAAGAAGAATTAGCAGCAGTGCGACGTGGCAACTGATTGTTCATTAATATTGTTTATTATAATTTACGACGTCCACATCATTCCAAGAAACAACATGTGATTAGCATGTTTCTGCTACAAATCATATTTAGACTATTTAGCTTTTGGTGCTTGATCGCAGGGGTCCTCAAACTGGGGTCTGTCTGTTTGCCATTATATTGGGGTGCGTAAAATAGATTTTACAGTAAATGATCGTGTATAATTTACGTTAAAAGTGTATACTTTGCACTTGATTCCACCAACAGCGCGTTGTATGTTTCTTAGAAGGAATTAAAGTTGCTCGTTATTTTTTTTTTTTTGAAAACGAGTCGTTTCGAGCAGCCGCTAAATCGAGTAACCGAATCGCTAAATTGACAACGCCGAATCGTGAATATTTAGGTTGAAGCAATTGACGTCATTGTTGGGATCATGAGGAATTTTCTCAATGGAGCCCAAAAGTTTGAGAACCCCAGCTTTAGCGGTCTAGCAGTTAACATTATGTCTGTGTTCCTGGTTTGGAATATGAAGAGAACACACACTTCCACAGCAATGCTTGTTATTCGGTAGGTGGCGGCGGGGCACCGCCCAGACGGGAGGGGGTCTTCTTCTCCAGTCTGCTGACTCGATGTTTGAGCTTGCTGTGCGTGGCCTCGTGCTCGGCCAGCAGTCGAGCGTAGCGCGTCTGCAGGTCGTCCAGCGTGCTCGCCATCCGCTCCACTTTCTCCTCCATCTCCTTGGGGTCGGGGCCCTGAGCCGCCACCTACAGGACAGGATGAGCTGTGACAACTGAACGGCGGATGGTGCTTGTGGTGGTTACCTCCAGGTCCAGCAGGCCGTCCTTCATCAGGATCTGTCTCCCCTTCTCTTCTAACAAGGCCTTGGCGTCGGGGTACTCGGTCAGTGCCTCCATCAGGTCGTCCTTGGAAAGACAGAAGAGGTCGGAGTAACCGATGCTGCGGATGTTTGCCGTTCGCCTGTTTCCGGCTTTGCTGCCTGTTAGTGAAGAAGACGGGCGAAGGCATGACGACGGAGGTGGCAAAAAGTCAAAAAACACTCTGGTAAAAGCAGACGTACTCATTGCACGCCAAGTACAAATGGAGGAAGTCAAAGTACAAATGTCTAAAAAAAAATCGACTTCCGTAGCGAAGTATTTGTACTTGGTTACTGCCCACCTTTGATGGCCAGGATGCTGATCTCGCCAAAGTAGCTGCCGTCGCTGAGGACCACAAACTGCGTGACGCCGTCGTCGGCCACCACGGCGAGCTTGCCCTCCTTGATGATGTACATCTCGCGCCCGATGTCGCCCTTCTTGCAGATGTAGTCTCCGGGACTGTAGACCTGCGGCTGCAGCTTCAGCACCAGCTCCACCAGCAGGCCCGCCTCGCAGTCGGCAAAGATACGCACCTGTACGCCGAGACGGTGACAATACTTACAATACATCTTTGAAGACTAACCTGCGCTGGTCATGATCTTCGCAAAGTGGTCTTGCAACCAACATAGTGACAAGACAGTATGTTGGTGTCTGGTCCATGGGGGGTCCCCAACACACAACTGATCTGACCTTCTTGAGTGTGTCCAGGTGCACGTTGATGGCAATCTCGGCTCTCAGCTTGTCCGGAAGGTACTTGAGGACTTCCCGCTCGTCCACCGCCTTCTTGTTGGTCCACAGGAAGTCGAACCACTTTATGACGCGCTTCTCCAGGTCCTTGGTTACCTGGGGGGGGGGGGCAGATACTTGGCTTAGTGGCTCAACTTGAAGCTACATCAAGCAAGTATTAGGGAGGGAGATCCGAAGATTATTACCTGTGGTCGGCACACTGACCTTGCGGAAGCTCATGTACTGCTTGATAGCGTCGATGCGAGCCTGAAAGTTGGCGCGGGCGGCGTTCATGTTGGTAATCATGGAGCCCACGTTACCCACGATAGTGGCGAAGATCAGCACGCCCACCTGCGGCGGACAGGAAGTGAGCGCCGAGGTCTTTGCGCTCCAGACGTGATGAAACCCACCAGGAAATCGGTGACCACAAAGAAGTACTCTGAGTTCTCCACGGGGGGCGGAGTCTCTCCAATGGTGGTGAGCGTCAGCGTGGACCAGTACATACTGTAGGCGTACTTCCTCACCAGGCGGCCGAACTCTGGGTTTGCTGGGTCAGGATACACAAACCTGTCCGAGCCAAAACCTGGAGAGGACAAGGGAATAAGGCGGTCTGCTTACAATCCGGAATCTGGTAAGACCCACCGATGGCCTTGGAGAAGGAATAGTAGAGGCAGGCGTTCCAGTGGATGATGATGACAATGTACATGACCAGGTTGGAGATCCGCAGCATGTTGGGGTAGTTGGTTCTGGTCTCGGTCCTCTGGAAGAACTCCAGCATTCTGAAAACAGGAGACACGCGTGTCGAGATAGCCCCTGGGCGCCAACGCTGACATCACCTGCCATTTTCTTCCACCTGTTGAACCTCAGCAGCTTGTTGAGGCGGATCTCGGGGTAGTTGAGGCCCAGAGTGACGTACAGAACGTCCGTGGGGACCATGGAGAGGACATCCAGTCGGAACTGGAAACTCTTCACGTAACGCTCGCGTAGCTTCTGCTCATCCTTGACCAGAAGACCCTGCTCCAGGTAGCCTGCACCCACACCATGAACATAACCATAACCACGCCAGTCTTCATGACCATGACCGAGTGCACAAACCTGTCCTGGTTCGGAAGATCATGTCGGCCACATAGAGCAAGTCGCAGAGAAAGTCCAAGAGGAACCAGAAGCGCAAGTAGTCCATCTGAAGCTCCTCGAAGCACGCCCTAATGTGCGCCCACCACAAGAGCCTCAGAAGTGCAACGGGATGACTGGGAGGACTGGGATTGGGGACGTTACCTAGCGATGATGAGGGTCCAGTTGTACATGACGGGAAGCGTGATGATGAAGAGCCAGTGGTAATATGTGTTCCCCGCCGGGTCCACCACCGTGATCTCCTTTGGACTAACACGCACACACACACACACACACACAATCGAGTCTCAAGTCTTAACCTTCAAGTTTCAAGCGAGTCCCAAGTGACTCCGGCAAAAAACCAGGAGGTCAAGTCCAGTCTCCACTAAATTCCAAGTCCAGTCACGTCATTCGTGAATAACAAGTCAGAGGCAAATCCAGTCTTTCTTGAGTTTTAGTTAAAGCCCTAAAATTGGTGACTTGGGCCTGACTCCAGTCAAGTCACGCGACTCGAGTATGCCACCGGCCTCGCAATCAACCTACACCGCCTCCTTCTTCTCCTCTGCCTTGGCTTTCTTCTTTTCCTCCTCTTCTTCTTCTTCTTTTTCGGCTTTCTTCTTCCCCTCCTTCCTGCGGAGGCAGCGAACAGGAGTGAAGGACGCAAAACATCAGCATCCAACCTCGGGAGTCAAAGAGCTCACGTTTTCTTGTCTTTCTTCTCCTTCTTTTTCTTCTTCTTCTTCTTCTCATCCCTACAAGACAACAGGAAACGTGTCCAGTGGCGTGCATTGGGAATAACGTGGATGTTTGTGTGTGTTTGTTACTTGTCTTTGTTGTTGTTGCTGTTGTTGACATTGAAGAGAAGTCCCGCACACCTAAAAGACATCATTGGTCATACGCACACACACACACACACACACACACTCTGAAACTTACATAAGTACAAATACTTGTGTGTACTTGTGCAGGTACCGAGACTGAAATATACTCAAGTACATAAGTAAAATGATGTTTTACAGTCAAGTTCAAGTCCTTACAGATATCATTTTTCAAATGTAGGATGAAAGTAAAAAGTTGTGTACACTAATGAAGTATTTGTACTCCCTGAACCTTTTTTTTTCCTTTTTCTCCCCAGCAACAACTCACCTGTGGTCCTCCGTGTCGTCCAGGAGTGGGGCGGCCATGTCCATCGGCGAAACCTGGGCCATCGAGGCGCTCCTTCCTACTGACACACAAACACAGACACACACACGCTGGAGACAAGGTCTCTTTGTCTTGTAGCCATTGCATCACTCACCTGTCAGGTGATTACGCGAGCTCCATCCAAGCCATTGCCATGGAAACACAACTGCGCCCCCCCCTCCCAAACAACTTTGAAATCCACCAGATGAGGGGTAGGGGGGTAAAAAAAAATAAAAAGTTTCCCCCAACCCAGCAGAAGCGTTAACTCGCAGAGCCGGGGCGCAGATAAAAAGATTAACGGAGGGATGATCCTGCAAGACTCACACGCACGCGCACACAGAGCCAACCTCGGGATAAACAAATAATCCCCCAAAAACTTTTGTCTTGAAATGTTCAAACTGCACCCGAGATGACCCTAGTGGGCAAGAGGGGAAGAAGAAAGGATGAGTAGAATAAAGCAATCAGTGATGGTCATTTCGTTGAGTCAGCGCGCACGCGCACGCGCGCGCACACACGCACAGGCAGCTTTGATGGGTTTAAGTGTGTCAGAACGACAAGAGGTGATGCAGTATATAAAGTGACCAGCAGGTGGTGCTGCAGACAAAGGGATTGTGTTATAGGAATCATTCAGCTAATTTCATACTCCCCAACCACTTGATAAAAAAATAAAATAATAATCTGTATATAATATATATAGCGTACAGTTATCAAGTGAAATGAAAAACAATTTTAGAACGCAACTCGGCCGCCGTTAATGACGTCATTACTGTCGCATAATTATAACGTACCGGATCGTATAGTGGTCAATTGGGTTCGGGAGCGATTCGTAACACAGCCAAGGTTGTTGAAACTGCTCTTTTTAGATGAGCAACAAATACAGATGTGAAAGCATAATTACAATTTAAATATACTGACAAAAATAAAAAAAAATAAAAAGCAGGAAACAAAATCATATGCGTTGGCCGGGAATCGAACCCGGGTCAACTGCTTGGAAGGCAGCTATGCTAACCACTATACCACCAACGCTTGATGAAAACCCCGCCTAAAATACTTGGATAAGATTTCTCACTGCTGTATTTTGTGTATGTCATGTATGTTTATGTTTTTCTTTGTCGTCTGCGTTGCGTGGAGGAGGAGTCATTTATGCCCTTTAAAACTGCACCTTCCACTGCGGTGCACTAGAGGGCGGTGTTCTGTATCCCTTTTGTTCCAAATTCGTTTGTTTGGGGAAGGAGTCAAAGGTCACCAGACCGCCCAACTCAACATTGCTGACCTGCGACCTCCGCCGAGTGAAGGCCTGGCCTAATCACAGTGGAGCAGCGGGGACTCTCGCTGGCACGCGCGTGTGCTATCTCTTCATGGCGAGCCGCCAATCATCTTCACACTTCTGCCGCCTCCTCTTCCTCCCCGGGCGCCAATCAGACGCCACGCGGCGCGCGGCCACGGGTGGCGCCAGACGCAGCGGAGGGCACGAGCCGACACGCGCCTCCCCTCCCCCTTCCTGTCAGCGAGCATCAGCCTGCCAACAAGCGCCCCCCCCACCCCCAACCACCCCCCACCCCACCCCCCATCGCGTCGTGAGGACGACACACGTATTCGTTCATAACCTCCGCCATTATTCATCGCCCCCCTCCCCCCCTGCAGGGTCTTTCGCTGTCTCCACGCCACCTGCTAATTGAACTCCTTCTTCCTGCCTCGCGCGAGCTCGCTTGTGCCAAGCCCAGGTGATTATACGCCCCCCCCCCCCCCTTCCCATTATCTATCACCCCCTCCCCCCTTGCCACCATCCCTCCCCGCTACTGACAGACCGACAAATCCCTCCCGGTGCTCCTCTCCCCCCAACCTGCCCCCTCCTCCTCCTCCTCCTCCGCTCTCCATCTCCTTCCCCGCCAGCCATGATCCGTGGCAGGCTAATTCCCAGACGGTCCTCCTCTTCCTCTTCTCCTCCTCGCGGGCCCGGTGAGTAGCCTCATCTCCTCATGTTCTCCTCCTTCTGCCTCTGTGTGTGTGTGTGTGCGAGCGCGAGTGTGTTGGACCGCCGCATGCCGCCTTCACGCTTTTTAGCCTTTTACGAGCTGCCTTCAACCCCCCCACCCCTCCCCCCCACCTCGTCTTCCTCCTGCTGCGCCTGTGGGATGAGGGAGAGGCGGGGGGTGGGGGCGGCGTGAAGGAGGAGGAGGGGGGCGTTAATGTGCCGCCTGGGAGAGTGGTTTCCTCTCGCGGTCGGCGGCCGCCGTGACCTTCTGTCACGCTGACCGGATAATTCGCCCCGCCTCCGGGGAGCGCTGTCACAGTACCACATTAACATCCTCCCCATACGGCTCTCGCGATACCGCTTTCCCGCCACGGGTCAGAGGTCACAGGTAGTCAGCGTGTTTGTGTTTCCCCACCCCCTCCCCCCTCCCCGCAGGCAAGTAAACAAAAGGCGTGCGCGGCGGCCATGTCGGGCATGACGAGCGGCGTGTGCGTGGAGAGCGACCTGTCGTCCGTGCTGCAGCGAAGCTCGGCCTCCTCGCACCACCACCCCAATCACCACGGTTACGGCGGGCAGGGCCAGGTGAGTTTTGAGTCCAAAGTCTCAAGTCTTTACCTTTCACCTGGGACTTGCGCAAAACTTACCGCGGCAAAAGTGGAGCAAATCACGACTTGATCAAGTTCATAAGTCGCGAGTAAGTCTCCGGTCTGAACTGAAAA